>NC_041386.1:639081709-639160859 GCF_002162155.2 Triticum dicoccoides
TGAGCTCCTCCTCCCTCCTCTCCGGCGAACTCCTCCTCCTCCTCTCCGATGAACTCCTCCTCCTCCTCTCCGGCGATGTAGGCGAGCGCCTCTCCGGTGACCTCCTCCTCCTCCTCTCCGGCGAACTCCTCTCCGGCAAAAGAACACGGCAAAAGAATGTACAAGATCCAAAAACAGGAACAAAATTTGAAAAAATATCGTGCCAAAAAACGAGCAAAAAATGAGCAAAAAATGGGCAAAAAAATCACGATCCAGATCCAAATTCAAAATTCAAAAATAGCAATGGTGCACGGTGGGGGTTAGACGGTGCGCCACTACTATTTTCCCGCCTTCAAAATTCAAAAATACTAATGGCGCACCAGTGGCCTATACTAACGGCGCACCAGTGGCCTATACTAATGGCGCACCAGTGGCCTATACTAATGGCGCACCGTGGCCTATACTAATGGCGCACCAGTGGTGCGCCATTAGTATACCAGATACTAATGGCGCACCAGTGGTGCGCCATTAGTAAAAATACTAGTGGCGTGATACTAATGGTGCACCAGTGATGCGCCATTAGTAGGCAAAACTGGTGCGCCATTAGTAGCCCTTTTCCTAGTAGTGATGAGCAGGGAAATATTTAGCAGAGAAGTAATAAATCATATCCTAGGGACTATGCACACAACTAGGATCAGGAGAATTAAACCATATCTTAGCATCACCCTTTAATAAGAACGGAAATATTTTAAGAATATAAAAGTAACGAGTTCTCTCATCAGTAGTGAATAGGGTGGCTATATCATTTAATTTAGTAAGATGTGCCACAACAGTTTTAGATTCATAGCCATGAAAAGGATCAGATTCAACCAAAGTAATTATATCAGGATCAACAGAGAATTCATAATCCTTATCAGTAACAAAGATAGGTGAAGTAGCAAAATCAGGGTCAGGCTTCATTCTAGCATTAAGAGATTGCTGCATCCATTTAGCTAATAACCTCTTGAGCTCGTATCTATCTTTGCAAGCTAAAATAGCTAAAGAAGCTTCTTTATCAAAAACATAACCCTCATGAATAACAGTTGAGTCTTCATCATCACTTTCATTAATATTATCAGATTCAATATTTTTAGTCTCTCTAACCCTAGCAAGTTGTTCATCAAGAAATTCACCAAGTGGCACAGTAGTATCAAGCATAGAAGTAGTTTCATCATAAGTATCATGTATAGCAGAAGTGGCATCATCAATAACATGCGACATATTAGAACGAATAGCAGAAGCAGGTTTAGGTGTCGCAAGCTTACTCAAAACAGAAGGCGAATCAAGTGCAGAGCTAGATGGCAGTTCCTTACCTCCCCTCGTAGTTGAGGGATAAATCTTGGTTCTTGGATCTTTCAAGTTCTTCATAATGATAAACAGATATAAATCCCAAGTGACTCAAAGAATAGAGTTATGCTCCCCGGCAACGGCACCAGAAAATAGTCTCGATAACCCATAATTATAGGGGATCGCAACAGTTTTTTAGGGTAGAGTATTCAACCCAAATTTATTGATTCGACACAAGGGGAACCAAAAAATATTCTCAAGTATTAGCAGCTGAGTTGTCAATTCAACCACACTTGGAAACTTAATATCTGCAGCAAAGTATTTAGTAGCAAAGTAGTATGATAGTAGTGGTAACGGTAGCAAAAGGTAACAGTAGCAAAAGTAATGTTTTTGGTATTTTGTAGTGATGATAGCAATAGTAATGGAAAAGTAAATAAGCGGAAAAGAATATATGGAAAGCTCGTAGGCAATGGATCAGTGATGGAGAATTATGGCGGATGTGGTTCATCATGTAACAGTCATAACCTAGGGTAACACACAACTAGCTCCAATTCAACAATGTAATGTAGGCATGTATTCCAAATATAGTCATACGTGTTTATGGAAAAGAACTTGCATGCCATCTTTTCTCCTACCCTCCCGTAGCAGCGGGGTCCTAATGGAAACTAAGGGATGTTATAAGGCCTCTTTTTAATAGAGTACCAGAACAAAGCATTAAAACATAGTGAATACATGAACTCCTCAAACTATGGTCATCACCGGTAATTATCCCTATTATTGTCACTTCGGGGTTAACGGATCATAACACATAATAGGTGACTATAGACTTGCAAGATAGGATCAAGAACTCTCATATATTGATGAAAACATAATAGGTTCAGATCTGAAATCATGGCACTCGGGCCCTAGTGACAAGCATTAAGCATAGCAAAGTCATAGCAACATCAATCTCGGAACATAGTGGATACTAAGGATCAAACCCTAACAAAACTAACTCGATTACATGATATATCCCATCCAACCCATCACCGTCCAGCAACCCTACGATGGAATTACTCACGCACGGCAGTGAGCATCATGAAATTGGTGATGGAGGATGGTTGATGATGACGATGGCGACGGATTCCCCTCTCCGGAGCCCCGAACGGACTCCAGATCAGCCCTCCCAAGAGGTTTTAGGGCTTGGCAGCGGCTTCGTATCGTAAAACGCGATGAATCCTTCTCTCTGATATTTTTCTCCCTGAAACCAAATATATAGAGTGGGAGTTGAGGTCGGAGGAGCTCCAGGGGGCCCAGGAGGTAGGGGGCGTGCCCTAGGGGGGCAGGCGTGCCCCCACCCTCGTGGACAGGTGGTGGGCCCCCTGGCCTTCATCTTTTGCAAGGATTTATTATTATTTCCGAAACGTTGTTCCGTGAAGTTTCAGGTCATTCCGACAACTTTTGTTTCTGCACATAAATAACACCATGGTAAATCTGCTGAAAACAGCGTCAGTCTGGGTTAGTTCCATTCAAATCATGCAAGTTAGAGTCCAAAACAAGGGCAAAAGTGTTTGGAAAAGTAGATACAACGGAGACGTATCATGTACTAGACAAACTGAGGGTGGAACTGCAATATTATCAATAAGAGTGGGGATGTGTTTCTGTGTGTGCCTGTGCGTAATAGATCTGTCGGGACGCATCCATGGATGATGAAGGGGAACCATGTGTTTGGTAAGCAAACCTAACTAGATCGGTAGATCAATTTTTGTTTGTTGAGGAAGGGAGAGACATAACTAATGAGGTAGATCGATCGACGCGTGGGAAAAATGAGTTATAAGGACCTAGCTAGCTATATGTATAGCGGGAGATCGGTAGGTGTACGTCCATTTGTTAGAGGTAAATAAGGCCCGGCGAGACGGATAGACAGAGAGAATGGAGCTAGGAGGTGGTGCGAGAGGCCCAACTACTAGCTAGATAGGGGGAGGAGTGTGCGGTTGTGAGATTGATGAAAAGAGGGGCGAGAGTTTACACGTGTGTGGGACCGTATGAGAGACACAAGGCAAGGACACATAAAGGAGGAGATTGAAGGTGTGTGTGTATGTTGTAGGCAGACATCGCTGGAGAGGTTTATCGATCGGTGTGTGTCGGAAAGGAGTTGTGGAGACTGTGGGAGAACGACCTAAAGAAAAATGAATGTGCACGATGGATAGAATGCAGAGGGAGGGGGATGGCGAGGAGGGCGTGTGCATGCACGAGAGAAAGTTAGTGGTAGCTACAAAGGTTAGAGTATTGTGTGTGTGTAAGAGACTAACAAAGATCATAATTTGGTATGAAAGTGGATTCATATATTTGAATAGGAGATCATAGTGTGTTAAACATATGCATGCATGAATATAGCGGTGATACGCGTGTTGTGGTTTTGCACATGTTATACCAAAATGTAATAATGTATGGCGTTTGCAACTCATAGCTAAATGTCGAAAAATCTAAACCATACTATACATCGAACAATCTCACATTTTATTTGAATTTGTGATAATGTGTGGCGTTTGCAGCTTACAACTAAATATCGAACAATCTAAACAATACTATATATCGAACATTCTCACATTTTATTTGAATTTGTGGTAATGTGTGGTGTTTGCAACTCACATCTAAATACTTGTAGGCCTAGGGGGCGGATCACCATACATAATGTGATAAACACATTATACATATGAGACGTGGTTTAGATTATGAAGATCTATCTAGAGCTTGAAATATACTATGATTTGAAATCAACATAAAGTGGACTCAAAAAATCGAGTTCGAGTACATATAGTACACATAGTTCATATGTAACTCGAGAGTAATCATGTGGTATGCTGTGAAGATAATACACAAACGATGGTTTAACTTGACAATAATGATGATTGTAGATCTTATTAAAACAGAGAAATGAATTCAAATGCTTTGACTTCACAACAATCATTATTGTAGATCTTATTCAAATAGAGAAACGAATTCAAATTTAGTTCATATTGAAGCGGTAGTATATATGTTTGGAATGCACTAAAACGTTCATTTGAGTAGTATGTTGCATGCATTATACGCGTAGAGAAATATTTTAATTGAACATAACATGAATTCAAAGTTTTGAATGACATTTGTAGTGCGAATTGATTTGGTACAATACACGTTAGGCTTGTCCGGAAATTTCAACCCGCGCCTTGTGAGCCCGAAATATTTAAAATATATCTTTGTCTCGTTGTGCTCCGACAACACCCTCCATCTCAAACCGCGCCTTGCTATTCCCAAATTACAACGCGCGCCAAAACTCCCACCTCCTGTGAAATCCCGACATGCGAAATGCCCGTGATACCCCCGAACCGAAAGAACCGCCTCAAATCGGTGGGGGTACTTTCGTAACTTACCCCACATTTCGTACAAGCGCGTCCCTAAGCCATGGTTCCACACTCCCATATCCCATCCCTCCACCCATTCATACACCAAGGCCGGGAAAACCCGTGAAGCCCCACACCCTCCTTCGTCCGCCACCTAGCTGGAGCCTGTTCCCCGACGACGGCGTCCATAGCAACACCTCGACGTCCCTCATCCACCATACCGGATGAGGATCCATCGTCGATCTGGTCGTCCCACCGGCTCAGCCACCCCGTCCACCACCTCCAAGGAGCTTCCCCGACGTTCCCCTCGTCTTTCGCACCACCTCCATTCCCACACTGTCGTCTTCACCTGCACCATCGGAAGAGCATCATCATCATCGTTTCCTCGGATGAAGCTGTGGCCTAATCGGTGCCACCAAATAGGTTGTACACTAATCGCCGCATTTTCTTCTTTATTCTATCTCACGGTGCTACCGACGCTCGGTCCCGAGCCGAGACGGCGCAACTCCATCCACAGCGGCATCGCCGGTCACTACCTCCACGGCGTCGCTCCCTCGGCGGCGACGTCCACATCAGTAGGAGCTGCTGCTGCTTTAGCTCTCGCAAGTGCTTCTGCTCTGCTCTTGCTCTCGGTCCCCTGCCTTGTCTGCTCTTGCTCTTGCTCGCGCTGCTGCTCTCAGTCTTGCTCTTGCTTGGGATGTTGCTCAGATTTAGCTACACTTCAGTCAACTGAATCGACTTTTGAGTCAGTCGATTTTCAGGGGGTGGGGGGCTCGCCGGAGTTAAGGAAGAACCAACCGCGGTGGGGAGGGGAGCTCGCCGAAGAGGTACCCCACTATCTATCTTAGGGTTCAGGGTGGGGGCGGTGGTCGCCGGCAGTGGTGGGGCGGTGGCGTGGGGATCGCAGGAGAAAAAGCTCGGCACGGGGGGGGGGAGGGGGCGGTTTCGACAGTAAAGTTTAGAGATGAGCAGCTGATGTATTTTACATCTAGACCTTTGTGGTTATGTATTTGACGTCATCTATTAGAGATGCTATTAGAATTTCACTCAGGTTAACATTGTCTCTCTTGTCCTGCTTCAGCCTCGGCGTCATACAACTCACCGGAGCTGCTCCAACGACGAAACCCTCCATCACAGCGGAGCAGTACCTCGGGCTCCATCTCCAGACGCCTAAGATCTTCTTCCCCTCCTCCGATAGCCAAGTCAGCCGGAGCATCCTCACCGGCCAACCCAATCACGCTGAGATCGACATGGCTTCGCCAAAGAGGTTGTACACTTGTTGCATCTCTTTTTTACTCTACATGTTATATATATTGTCCACTGAGCACACAGAGTAACGGGAAATACGATTATTTTATCCTACTATATGACAAGCAGTGAGGTACCAGGCAACTTACCTATCCGTGATGGACTCTCTTGAACGTCATCATTATTTATCTCTGCGCGTTTGAGCTGTGCATTTGTCGATGGCCCTAGGAGCTGAGCTAGTAGGGTAGTTGCCTGGGTCCAAAGTAATAGAAGTAGCACAAAAACATTTTTTTAGTGTAGGGTTTTCCTTGCTCAAGCCTACCTACTAGAATCGCCAATGCTTGAAAGGAAAAGTGAATGAAAATCATAGGAATTGGAAAGTTTCCTATGGTACTACTTTTCATGAATTTGGTGCAAAGGAATGGAGCAAAGGAAAACTGTAGGATTTGTTCCTTTAGTGTCTCCTTGAAAGAAAAACCGTAGGAATTTTAATTTCCACTTGTCCTCCTTTTCAAATTCCTATTTAGGAAGCACAAGACTAAGAGATAGTAGCATAATAGCATTATAACCGTACATTTTCTTGTGGTTTGACTTAATCTCACCATGCTTCTTTGCATCATGTGTTCTTCCAATTCTTGTGAACCAAACACCCAGATTGGCAGAAATCCTGTGTTTTTAAATTCTCTATTTTGCACGTGCATTCCTATCCTATTCCTATCTATTTCCTATCCCTGCATTGTTAGAATCCTCAAATTCAAACAAGCCCTTACACAATTACTTATGTTACAGATACGTGTCAAAGAAAACCTTGTGTGGTTTGTCCTGCTCGGTGCTGTGTTCCACCCCAGCTCAGCTGCTCCAACGACGGAAGGGTTCACCATAGCGGGGATCTGCTCTCTAGACTGTCTTTCGCCGCCTCAGATCTTCTTCCCGCCACCGGCAGCCACGACAACTGCATTACCATCATCAACTGAGCACATGAACTTGAGGACTACACGGGTCCGCAAGAGAGGTCGCACTCTTCCGTGTCTGCTTACGTTATGCATCTCTTAATATGATGACATGCTACTTTATCATCGTGTTCACCTATTAGACTCGGAGTCAGGTCCAAACTTATGCTGAAACTTGAGTTTTTAAATGGTTGTGGGGTACATATTGGGGCAGCAATCAGTACTATCTGTCTACTATCTGGATAATCTCGGGTGTCTATTATGAGTTTCATGTTGGGTGCAAACAAACATTAAAGGAGCCATTATCTGTATTTTTTAACTAAAGCTATTATCTGCCTGCTATCATTGGTTTTGGGTCTATCCACAGTTTGCTACCATCACTCTGGATTTCTGCATGCACTCCTTACATAATCTCACTATGTTTTATTCCTATGCATGTCAGTTATTGTACACAATGGAACTGAACATGTACAGCAAAAGAGACGAGCCTAGCGTGGCAATAAAATTTCATGCAGATGTCGCTCCATGGTGGGCGCAAAGGCGGCCCCCTCCACCCATTTTGGATCGTAATCAAGAGGAAGATAACTGTTCTGAGGGGGATTCAGAAGCAGAAGACCACTCCTATTTACCCCATGAGGTCTTCGCTCTAACTTGGCATGCTGATGTTGGTAATATCATGCATATGGTGCCTTGCATTGCTTACTGTATACATCAAAGATGTCATCTGCTTAGTTTAGACATGCTTTGTGTCAATGCCATATGTTTAGTTTATTTATCATATATGTGAATCATGCAATGCCATCTTGTTTAGCCAGGCATCATATATGTGAATTTTGCAATGCCACCCTGGTTAGCCAGTCATCTTATATGTGAATTATATCATGACATCATTTTTTTATTACGTGTTAATATTGTCAACAATTTTAGTACATTCAATTACTCTTCCTGTGCATCAACCATTCGGCACGGTCATGGAAAAATCTGGAGTGGAAACAAGGTCTTCAGAGCATACAATGCTATCTGACGAAGCGCATGTCTTGCTGGTTACAGATAGCTCCTCAAAGGAGGATTCACAGACAGATGACCAGTCCTATCCCCCCCCTGAGGTGCATGCTCTAACTTGGCAGGGTCATGTTTCTCATATCATGCGTTTGGTATCTTGCATTGCTATGTCATTTGCTTAGTTTAGACATCCTTTGTATGAATGCCACCTGTTTAGTGTCTAATTACGATATATGTGAATTATGCAATGCCATGCTGTTTAGCCAAGCGTCATATATGTGAATTATATCATGTCGTCCTTTTTTTGTATTTCTCATTGCTTTTGTCGACAATGTTTGTATATTCAACTGCTCTTCCTGTGCATCAGCCATTTGAATTGGTAATGGAGAAATCTGGAGTGAAAACAAGGTCTTCAGAGCAGACAATGTTACCTGCTGAAGCAGATATCTTGCTCGTTACAGATAGCTCTTCAGAGGAGGATTCAGAGGCAGATGACCAGTCCTATTATCCCCCTGAGGTGTATGCTCAAACTTGGCAGGGTTATATTACTCATATCAAGCGTATGTTGTATTGCATATCATGCATATGTTGTATTGCAATGCTTAGTTTTTACATAATATACACGATATTTAATGCCATCTCCTTAGTTGACACATCATATATGTGATTGCTCTCTACTCAATTCCTTAGTATATAAATCATATATTTGAATTATATCATGTCATGATGTTTACATAGACAACATATATCTGAATTTTGGCATGCCAACCCATTTTCTAACGACATAATATAGTTATATCATCTCATCCTTTTACATTGTCATCATATTTTGAATTATGTCATTCTATCCGTGAATTATATCAAGCCATCATGTTTCCATCGACGGCATGTTTGTGATTTATGGCATGCCAACCACTTTAATAGACACATCGTATAGTTATATCATGTCATCCTGTTTACATAGTCATCATATTTTGAAGTATGTCATTCTATCATGTTTAGTTAGCCATCATACATGTGAAATTGTGTCATGCTATCCTGTTTAATTAGCCATCATATATGTGAAATTATGTCCTGCTATTCTGTTTGGTTAGACCACATAAATGTGAATTATTTCATGCCCTGTTTTCATCCCTACTATCCATTGCACCTATCTATCTTATAATGTTTGTACACTCAATTACTTTTCTTGTTTATCAGCCATTTCAATTGGAGGGGGTGATGGCAGTATCTATGGGAGTAAAAACATGGTCTTCAGAAAAGATCGTGCTACCTATCGATGGAGATAGAACCACGGTTGTACTTGCCCAAGAAGCAGCCCCAACACATATAACCCAGACTCACGCAGATTGCACCCCTACCTAGTTGGACAGAGAACCAGCTACACCCCTTCTAACCCCAACCCCAGCAGATAGTAACCCAGTTCCTGTTGACACAACACTGTCTCCACCACAAAGCACCCAAACACGGGTAATTAGTAAGGCAACTGCAGTGCCCAAAGCACGAGGACCACCAATCCGAACCCCAAGTCAACGCTTAAAGCAGAAGAAGAATTGTTCTCATGTCAGGTTCCGTAGCTATGGTTCATACTACTTTGCTCTTGCATCACTGTATTTACTCATACCAACTAATTTCAAATTTGAAGGATGCAATTGAAACTCCAATGGTGCAACAGGTATGTTTTAAACCTGTTTCTGTAACGTGTTTGCTGTTGTAACATGCTCTATGTTGATTTCAATTTCAATTGAATAAACAGTTATGTTCTCATTCCATGCACATTAAAAGTGTTGTTATTGCTGTGTAGTTTCCCACACTTATATTCTGTCTATGCTGCTTTGTCTTAAATAGATATGATTTGAACTGCATCTATCTTGATTTGGCAACATAAGCTAGAATGATATAGACCATCCAGTGACCATACTACATAGATATATGTTTGTTTCATGCTTTTATCATGTCCACCTTACTACTGAACTGGTTTACCAAAATGACTTTCATATACTACATTGTAAACCTGTGATGTGTTTGTTTGTTTCTCTTTTAGAACGCGGATAAAATATTGGAGAAGAGTACCCCGTTATGCAATGGTAAAGGAAGTAATGCAGATAAGGTTCAAGATAGTGGGACATCCCCGTTGGTGTCCAATAAAGCTGATAAAAACTATATTGAAGACACTGAGACAACCCCAAAGTCTTGTCTTGATGTAGTGTTCGAGTTACTGGCTACTACTACTAGCACCAGCTCTTTGAACTCGCTGCCTGAATCAGTTCGGCTTCTTGAATCTCAACTTCAAGTTGAAAGACATCGATCAGATGTTATGCGACAGGAAGCCAAAGGACTGAGGAAGTCCCTGTAGAATTCCGATGCATACTTTCTGGTGCAACAACAAGTGCTGGAGGATTTAAGCGCCAAACAAGAGAAAGTTAATAAGCTTGCTAAGCATCTTGCTAGCATATTGTTTCTTGAGCTCTTCTGAAGTGGTTTCAGTTCTTGACTTGTTTTGCTGCGGCGTTATATGCTGCTTTGTTCCCTATATTTGCACTGGTGGCGAACTTTGATGCCCAGTGGATGTAATATGTGTAGTAGCCGTGATAGCCTAGCATAAGTTGCTTGCTAATTTATTTCCTTATGGTCTTGGTTTTTTGTAGTCAGTGCAATTCTTTTTCCGCGGTTTGCTAGTGGCCGCAATAACCTATTTTTTTAAACTAGGCCACAATAACCATGGGCTACATATTTACTGTAGTTAACATGGGCCTCCTACAGGCTGTAGAAACAATGGGCCTTCTATGGGGCGTAAAAAAAATGGGCCTTATCCGGGTCATAGACACAATGGGCCTTCTACGGGCCATATCATCAATGGGCCTTCTCTGGGCCGTATGATCGGTTGGCCAAACATGGGCCTATAACAGACCACATTATGGCCATAAATGGGCTAGAGTTGAAATCGTCCATTCATGGGCCAGCCATAACGGGCCGTCATTAATCGGCTGTATTTGATGACGCAATGGAAACGGCCCAACGTATTAACGGGCCATAAACGGGCTGACTATAATGATACGTCTCCAACGTATCTATAATTTTTGATTGCTCCATGCTATTATATTATCAACCTTGGACGGAGCCAAAAACCTAATTCCACAGCCGCAACTTTCTGTATCCACGAGATCTCATCTTGGGGCCTATTCTGGAACTCCGCCGGAGGGGGCATCGATCACGGAGGGCTTCTACATCATCATCCAAGCCCCTCCGATAAAGTGTGAGTAGTTTACTTCAGACCTACGGGTCCATACCTATTAGCTAGATGGCTTCTTCTCTCTTTTTGGATCTCAATACAATGTTCTCCCCCTCTCTTGTGGAGATCTATTCGATGTAATCTTCTTTTTGTGGTCTGTTTGTTGAGACCGATGAATTGTGGGTTTATGATCAAGTCTATCAATGAATAATATTTGAATCTTCTCTGAATTCTTTTATGTATGATTTGTTATCTTTGCAAGTCTCTTTGAATTATCAGTTTGGTTTGGCCTACTAGATTGGTTGTTCTTGCCATGGGAGAAGTGCTTAGCTTTGGGTTCGATCTTGCGGTGTCCTTTCCCAGTGACAGAAGGGGCAGCAAGGCACGTATCGCATAGTTGCCATCGAGGATAACAAGATGGGGTTTTTATCATATTACATGAAACTATCCCTCTACATCATGTCATCTTGCTTAAGGCGTTACTCTGTTTTTAACTTAATACTCTAGATGCATGCTGGATAGCAGTCGATGAGTGGAGTAATAGTAGTAGATGCAGAACCGTTTCGGTCTACTAGTCTCGGACGTGATGCCTATATACATGATCATACCTAGATATTCTCATAATTATGCTCAATTCTGTCAATTGCTCAACAGTAATTTGTTCACCCACCATAGAATACTTATGCTCTTGAGAGAAGTCACTAGTGAAACCTATGGCCCCGGGTCTCTTTCTCATCATATCAATCTCCATCACTTTATTATTGCTTTGCTTTTACATTGCTTTTACTTTTTACTTTGCATCTCTATACCAAAAATACCAAAAATATTATTTACCATATCTATCAGATCTCACTTTCGTAAGTGACCGTGAAGGGATTGACAACCCCTAAGCGCGTTGGTTGCGTTGAGCTATTGTTTTTGTGTAGGTACGAGGGAGTCGCGCGTAGCCTCCTACTGGATTGATACCTTGGTTCTCAAAAACTGAGGGAAATACTTAAGCTACTTTTTTGCATCATCCTCTCCTCTTCCGGGAAATCCAACGCAGTGCTCAAGAGGTAGCAAGAAGAATTTCTGGCGCCGTTGCCGGGGAGTCTGCGCAAAAGTCAACATACCAAGTACCCATCACAATCCCTATCTCCCGCATTACATTATTTGCCATTTGCCTCTCGTTTTACTCTCCCCCCAATTCACCCTTGTCGTTTTATTCGCCATCTCTCTCTCTCTCTCTCTATCCTCCCTCTCCCTCTCTATTTGCCTCTTTTTGCCCGTTTGCTTTTTGTTTGCTCGTGTGTTGGATTGCTTGTTTGTCGCGATGGCTCAAGATAATACTAAATTGTGTGACTTCACCAATACCAACAACAATGATTTCCTTAGCACTCCGATTGCTCCTCTTTCAGATGCTGAATCTGGTGAAATTAATACTGCTTTGCTGAATCTTGTCATGAAAGATACGTTCTCCGACCTTCCTAGTGAAGATGCCGCTACACATCTTAATAGCTTAGTTGATTTGTGTGACATTCAAAAGAAGAAAGATGTCGATAATGATATTGTTAAATCGAAGCTATTTCCTTTTTCGCTTAGAGATCGTGCTAAAGCTTGGTTCTCATATTTGCCTAAAAATAGTATTGATTCATGGAACAAGTGCAAAGATGCCTTTATCTCTAAGTATTTTCCTCCCGCTAAGATCATCTCTCTTAGAAACGACATTATGAATTTTAAACAACTTGATCGTGAACATGTTGCACAAGCTTGGGAGAGAATGAAATTAAGGATACGTAATTGCCCTACTCATGGTATGAATTTGTGGATGATTATACAAATTTTTTATGCCGGATTGAATTTTGCTTCTAGAAATCTTTTAGATTCGGCCGCAGGAGGCACTTTTATGGAAATCACTTTAGGAGAAGCTACTAAACTCCTAGATAATATTATGGTTAATTATTCTCAATGGCATACTGAAAGATCTACTAAAAAGGTGCATGCGATAGAAGAAATTAATGTTTTGAGTGGAAAGATGGATGAACTTATGAAATTATTTGCTAATAAGAGTGTTTCTTCTGATCCTAATGATGTGCCCTTGTCTACTTTGATTGAGAATAATAATGAATCTATGGATGTGAATTTTGTTGGTAGGAACAATTTTGGTAACAACGCGTATAGAGGAAATTTCAATCCTAGGCCTTATCCTAGTAACCCCTCTAATAATTATGGTAATTCCTACAACAATTCTTATGGAAATTATAATAAGATGCCCTTTGATTTTGAATCTAATATTAAAGAATTTATTTCTTCGCAAAAGAATTTTAATGCTATGATTGAAGAAAAATTGCTTAAGATTGATGATTTGGCTAGGAACATTGATAGAATTGCTCTTGATGTTGATTCTTTGAAACTTAGATCTATTCCACCTAAGCATGATATCAATGAGTCTCTCAAAGCTATGAGAATTTCCATTGACGAGTGCAAAGAAAGAACCGCTAGGATGCGTGCTAAGAAACATGCCTTTATAAAAGCGTGTTCTTCTAGTTCCTATGAAAATAATGATGAAGATCTAAAAGTTATTGATGTGTCCCTATTAAATCTTTGTTTTGAAATATGAATCTTGATAATGATGGGACTGAATATGATCCACCTCTACCTAGAAGGCGTTCCAATAATTCTAAATTTGTTGATCTTGATGCTAAATTTGATAAAAGTGGGATTGAAGAAATTAAAACCCTAGATGTTGCTAAACCCACTGTTATGGATTTCAAGGAATTTAACTATGAAAATTGCTCTTTGATTGATTGTATTTCCTTGTTGCAATCTGTGCTAAAATCTCCTCACGCTTATAGTCAAAATAAAGCGTTTACTAAACATATCATTGATGCCTTGATGCAATCTTATGAAGAAAAATGTGAATTGCAAGTTTCTATCCCTAGGAAACTTTATGATGAGTGGGGACTTACTATTAAAATTAAAATTAAAAATTATGAGTTTTATGCTTTGTGCGATTTGGGTGCTAGTGTCTCTACTATTCCCAAAACTTTGTGTGATTTGCTAGATTTCCGTGATTTTGATGATTGCTCTCTAAACTTGCAACTTGTGGATTCCACTATTAAGAAACCTATGGGAAGAGTTAATGATGTTCTTATTGTTGCAAATAGGAATTATGTGCCCATAGATTTTATCGTTCTTGATATAGATTGCAATCCTTCTTGCCCTATTATTCTCGGTAGACCTTTCCTTAGAACGGTTGGTGCAATTATTGATATGAAGGAAGGGAATATTAGATTTCAATTTCCATTAAAAAAGGGCATGGAACACTTCCCTGGAAAAAAATAAAATTACCATATGAATCTATCATGAGAGCTACTTATGGATTGCCTACCAAAGATGGCAATACCTAGATCTATTCTTGCTTGTTATGCCTAACTAGGGGCGTTAAACAATAGCGCTTGTTGGGAGGCAACCCAATTTTATTTTTATTCCTTGATTTTTGTTCCTGTTTAGTAATAAATAAATTATTTAGCCTCTGTTTTGGTTGTATTTTTTTTTGTTTAATTAGTGTTTGTGCCAAGTAGAACCGTTGGGAAGACTTGGGGAAAGTCTTGTTGAACTTGCTGTAAAAAACAGAAACTTTAGCGCTCACGAGAACTGCTTTCATTTTTATTTGGAGAGTGCTATTTAGTTAATTATTTTTTCAGATGATTACTAGATAAATTCATCACGTCCAGCAATTTATTTTAGAATTTTTGGGGTTCCAGATCTTGCGCTAGCTACAGATTACTACATACTGTTCTGTTTTTGACAGATTCTGTTTTTCGTGTGTTGTTTGCTTATTTTGATGAATCTATGGCTAGTAAAATAGTTTATAATCCATAGAGAAGTTGGAATACATTAGGTTTAACACCAATATAAATAAATAATGAGTTCATTACAGTACCTTGAAGTGGTCTTTTGTTTTCTTTTGCTAACGGAGCTCACGAGATTTTCTACTTTAAGTTTTGTGTTGTAAAGTGTTCAAGTTTTGGGTAAAGATTTGATGGATTATGGAACAAGGAGTGGCAAGAGCCAAAGCTTGGGGATGCCAATGGCACCCCCAATATAATCTAAGGACACCTAAAAGCCAAAGCTTGGGGATGCCCCGGAAGGCATCCCCTCTTTCATCTACTTCTATCTGTAACTTTACTTGGAGCTATATTTGTATTCACCACATGATATGTATTTTGCTTGGAGCGTATTTTATGATTTGAGTCTTTGCTTATTAGTTTACCACAATCATCCTTGCTGTACACACCTTTTGAGATAGCCATACATAATTTGGATTTTTGATAGACTACTCTATGTGCTTCACTTATATCTTTTGAGCTATATAATTTTTGCTCTAGTGCTTCACTTATATCTTTTAGAGCACGGTGGTGGATTTGTTTTATAGAAACTATTGATCTCTCATGCTTCACTTAGATTATTTTTAGAGTCTTAATAGCATGGTAATTTTCTTAATAATAATATGCTTGGTATTCAAGATTTGTAAAACTTTCTTTTGAGTGCGTTGAATAATAGGAAAAAAATTGATGCTTGATAATTGTTTTGAGATATGAGGATGGTGATATTAGAGTCATGCTAGTTGAGTAGTTGTGAATTTGAGAAATGCTTGTGTTAAAGTTTGTGATTCCCGTAGCATGCACGTATGGTGAACCATTATGTGATGAAGTCGGAGCATGATATATTTATTGATTGTCTTCCTTATGAGTGGCAGTCGGGGACGAGCGATGGTCTTTTCCTACCAATCTATCCCCCTAGGAGCATGCGCGTAATACATTGATTTGATAACTTCTAGATTTTTGCAATAAGTATATGAGTTCTTTATGACTAATGTTGAGTCCATGGATTATACGCACTTTCCTTCCTTCCACCATTGCTAGCCTCTCTAATACCGTGCCCTTTTCACCGGTATCATACACCCACCAAATACCTTCCTCGAAACAGACACCATACCTACCTATCATGGCATTTCCATAGGCATTCCAAGATATATTGCCATGCAACTTTCCACCGTTCCGTTCATAATGACACGCTCCATCATTGTCATATTGCTAGCATGATCATGTAGTTGACATCGTATTTGTGGAAAAGCCACCGTTCATAATTCTTTCATACATGTCACTCTTGATCCATTGCATATCCTGGTACACCGCTGGAGGCATTCATATAGAGTCATATTTTGTTCTAAGTATCGAGTTGTAATTATTGAGTTGTAAGAAAAATAAAAGTGTGATGATCATCATTTTTAGAGCATTGTCCCAAGTGAGGAAAGGATGATGGAGACTATGGTTCCCCCAAAAGTCGGGATGAGACTCCGAACAAAAAAAAGAGGCCATAAAAAAGAGAGAGAAGGCCCAAACAAAAAAATGAGAGAAAAAGAGAGAAGGGACAATGTTACTATCCTTTTACCACACTTGTGCTTCAAAGTAGCACCATGATCTTCATGATAGAGAGTCTCTCATTATGCCACTTTCATATACTAGTGGGATTTCTTCATTATAGAACTTGGCTTGTATATTCCAATGATGGGCTTCCTCAAAATGCCCTAGGTCTTCGTGAGCAAGCGAGTTGGATGCACACCCACTTAGTTTCTTTTGAGATTTCATATACTTATAGCTCTAGTGCATCTGTCGCATGGCAATCCCTACTCACTCACATTGATATCTATTGATGGGCATCTCCATAGCCCGTTGATACGCCTAGTTGATGTGAGACTATCTTCCCCTCTTTTTGTCTTCTCCACAACCACCCTTCTATTCCACATATAGTGCTATATCCATGGCTCACACTCATGTATTGTGTGAAGATCGAAAAAGTTTTGAAAATGTCAAAAGTATGAAACAATTGCTTGGCTTGTCATCGGGGTTGTACATGATTTAAATACTTTGTATGGTGAAGATAGAGCACAGCCAGACTATATGATTTTGTAGGGATAGCTTTCTTTGGCCATGTTATTTTGAGAAGACATAATTGCTTTGTTAGTATGCTTGAAGTATTATTATTTTTATGTCAATATGAACTTTTGTCTTGAATCTTTTGAATCTGAATATTCATACCACAATTAAGAAGATTTACATTGAAATTATGCCAAGTAGCACTCCACATCAAAAATTCTGTTTTTATCATTTACCTACTCGAGGACGAGCAGGAATTAAGCTTGGGGATGCTTGATACGTCTCCAACGTATCTATAATTTTTGATTGCTCCATGCTATATTATAATTTGTTTTAGACATTATTGGGCTTTATTTTCCACTTTTATATTTTTTTGGGACTAACCTATTAACTAGAGGCCCAGCCCAGAATTGATGTTTTTTGCCTGTTTTAGGGTTTCGAAGAAAAGGAATATCAAACGGAGACCAACAGAATGAAACCTTCGGAAACGTGATTTTCTCATCAGATAAGATCCAGGAGACTTGGACCCTCTGTCAAGCAAGCCACGAGGCGGTCACGACGGTGGAGGGCGCCCCCCCTAGGGCGCGCCCCCTACCTCGTGGGCCCCTTGAAGCTCCACTGACGTACTTCTTCCTCCTATATATATCCACGTACCCCCAAATGATCAGGGATAGAGACAAAAACCTAATTCCACAGCCACAACTTTCTGTATCCACAAGATCCCATCTTGGGGCCTGTTCCGGAGCTCCGCCGGAGGGGCATCGATCAAGGAGGGCTTCTACATCATCATCCAAGCCCCTCCGATGAAGTGTGAGTAGTTTACTTCAGACCTATGGGTCCATAGCTAGTAGCTAGATGGCTTCTTCTCTCTTTTTGGATCTCAATACAATGTTCTCCCCCTCTCTTGTGGAGATCTATTCGATGTAATCTTCTTTTTGCGGTGTGTTTGTTGAGACGATGAATTGTGGGTTTATGATCAAGTCTATCTATGAATAATATTTGAATCTTCTCTGAATTCTTTTATGTATGATTGGTTATCTTTGCAAGTCTCTTTGAATTATCAGTTTGGTTTGGCCTACTAGATTGGTTGTTCTTGCCATGGGAGAAGTGCTTAGCTTTGGGTTCGATCTTGCGGTGTCCTTTCCCAGTGACAGAAGGAGCAGCAAGGCACGTATTGTATCGTTGCCATCGAGGATAACAAGATGGGGTTTTTATCATATTGCATGAAACTATCCCTCTACATCATGTCATCTTGCATAAGGTGTTACTCTATTTTTAACTTAATACTCTACATGCATGCTGGATAGCGGTCGATGAGTGGAGTAATAGTAGTAGATGCAGAATCGTTTCGGTCTACTAGTCTCGGACGTGATGCCTATATACATGATCATACCTAGATATTCTCATAATTATGCTCAATTATGTCAATTGCTCAACAGTAATTTGTTCACCCATTGTAGAATACTTATGCTCTTGAGAGAAGCCACTAGTGAAACCTATGGCCCCCGGGTGTCTTTCTCATCATATCAATCTCCATCACTTTATTATTGCTTTGCTTTTACTTTTTTACTTTGCATCTCTATACCAAAAATACCAAAAATATTATTTATCATCTCTATCAGATCTCACTTTCGTAAGTGACCGTGAAGGGATTGACAACCCCTCAGCGCGTTGGTTGCGTTGAGCTATTGTTTTTGTGTAAATACGAGGGACTCGCGCGTACCCTCCTACTAGATTGATACCTTGGTTCTCAAAAACTGAGGGAAATACTTACGCTACTTTGCTGCATCATCCTCTCATCTTCGAGGAAATCCAACGCAGTGCTCAAGAGGTAGTATGTAACCATAGGATGAATTTGGCCCACAAGCAGAAAAAGACAGTAAGGGCCGTAAGTAAACGAATACTGGAAATGATCCCAAGAATAAATGGGCCCTGAGAAGGCCGAAAGATAACATGGGCTGGAAATGGACCAACGGAATAATGGGCCGTTAATGGGTATAAAGTGATACACTTTTCATTACGGGCCAGTTTCACCACGTGTCGTTAATGGGCAGGGGGTTACTAAGGGACTCATATGGGCCGAAAGACGTCATGGGCGATACATGGGACGGAAGTTAAAACGGGCTGGAATTATATTGGATGGCCCAGATGACGCTACTGGACCTAATTCAGATAGGTCGTAAACGGGCCCTGGGTTAGCGGGTTGTAAATGGGCTATATGCGAACATGTCGTTAACAGGCCTGCCGTGGGCTGGCCCGCCACCTTTTGACCAAGTCAAATGGGCTGGCCTTTTCACAGGAATGGGCCTCTGTTGGGCCGTGCCACATGTCGACGTATCATAGGCGCTTTGGGTCCAATGAGTGGATGACCTCTGTCCCAACGGTGAGCCGACACATGTTTCCTCTAGCCAATGATGATTTTACACGTGGAAAATCCCCATTGGTCGGGGCTGTTAACGGGTTATCGTATCCAAAACCGGACCCGATAGCTTAATAGCGTTCCGTTACGGTGGATGCTCGTGTCGGTCACCCTTGACGAAAGCACTTCTGTGACGCGTGATTTATCATCATGGAAGTGGACACTTTCGTGATGATAATTTTGGTAATGTCATGGAACACTTCTACGACAGCACAGGTATGCCTATCTTGATTCTGTCATAAATTTGTCATGCATGTACATGTATGACAGAAAACGTGACCTACTGTGACAAACACGTATCATTACGGAAGTGTTTTTTTGTAGTGTGCGGAAAAGCTCGACGAGTGGAGAGCCACCATCCAGAGCCTCGTCAGCGTTGCCAACAAAGATGAGCCGCGACTAGCGAGGCCCTCGGGCCGGCGCTCCGTCGAGCCACCGCGTGCCAATGGTGGAAGGGCCAGAGGTGCTGCGGCCATGGTGCACTCTCCTCCCCCACGCCAGCCACTACGGGTGTCGGTCCGTCGTGATGATGCTTGTGATAACATTTCCATAGTGTCGTCTGACCCACGTACCCACCGTGATCAGCGCCAAGTTCTTCGGGAGCGAGCCCATGAATACGCTCGAACCACCATCGAGCATCGGCGTGATGCATGGCACCAGTCAGATAGGCGGGCGGGGCCGACTATGGACCACCTAGCACCAGGAGGCTCTGGCGGCCTACCCTATGAGGTGGGTTGCCCATCCTTTACCCATGAGTTGTGGCAGTTCCAGTGGCCCTCCCACCGCACGTTCGAACCCGACGTTGGTGAGACGTACAACCACAAGTCCCACCCGTCAGAGTTCCTCAGCATCTACACCATAGCGATGCAAGCTACTGGTGCTCGCAATGACAAGGTGCTTGCCAATTACTTCCCGTTGGCGCTTAAACCCATTGTCATGTCATGGTTGATGCACTTGCCAGTGGATTCCATTTCTTCTTGGTCGGATTTGTGTCATGAGTTCGTTGGCGCCTTCACTGGAGGCCACCAAGCTCATGGCCAGGCAAGCGATTTGCATATCATCCCCAGAAGGAAGGTAAAAACATGCGCAAGTACATATAGAGGTTCAGCCGGGTGCAGTACAACATCCTAGATGTTCATCCCGCGGCCGTGATCAGCGCATTCCATCAGAATGAGCACAACCGCAAGATGCGCGAAGAGCTGGCAATGAACAATGTCAAAGATGTGGTCGAGCTTGATGTTCTGGCTGATAGGTGCGCTCAAGCTGAAGAGGGGAGGAAGTACCCCAGCGAAGACGCCGGTGCGGAAACCGACTCCACAGACGAAGTCACAGCCGCCCCGACGAAGAAGGGCCAGCGCCGCAACAACAAGCGCAAGGGCAAGATTGTGCTTGCCGTCGAGGGATCCGAGGACATCGGCGCTGCCAAGAAGGCCAAGGCAGACGACCCCGGCAAGGAAATTGCCGGGTGGGCCTCTTGCTGGGCCTTGGCGGCTGCCAACAAGCCAGGAGGCTCCGACAAGCAGTACTGCAAGATCCACCGCACCGAGGGCCACGACCTCTAGAATTGCTGACAAGTTGAGCTGCTTGCTGAGAAGCAAAAAGCTGAGTATGAGAGGCGGGACAAGGAGAAGGGTCAGGATGGTGCCGAAGGATCTGGTAAGAAGCATGGCGGACAAGGAGGTCGCCACGGCAAGGATAACCAGCAAGAGAGGCCCTCTCGGGGCCGCAGCAAGAAGCAAGAAGACGACGGTCATGACGAGGATGACGAGTCCGGCGGGCATGAGTTTCAGAAAGCTACGGAGGCCATGTGCATCGACGGTGGCGCCTTGCTGCACACCTCTCACCGCCAACTCAAGCAATGGGAGAGTGAGATCACAGTAGTGGAACCATCATCCGATGCTCGAAGGCCCCTGAAGTGGTTCAGCACGCCTATTATTTTTGACACCGAGGACCACCCTGATCGCACAACTGCGGTCGGGTGTTTGCCGTTGTTGGTTTCTCCGACAATACGCAACCTCAAGGTGACAAAAATGCTAGTTGACGGCGGGGCCGGTCTGAACTTGATCTCGCCTGTTGTAATCAAAATGCTGCAGATTCCCGATGGAGACCTCAAAGAGACGAGCTCGTTTCAAGGGGTCAACCCAGGAAGGAGTCAGCCGAAGAGTAAGGTCATGCTGCCCGTGATGTTTGGAGGCGAGTTAAACTACAGGACAGAGAATATTGTTTTTGATGTGGCCGAGATCCCCTTGGCCTACAACGGGATCCTCAGCCACCAAGCACTAGACAAGTTCATGGTGGCCTCACATTATGCCTACAACACGCTGAAGATGCCTGGGCTGATGACCATCATTTCCGTCCCCTCCGACAAGAAAGATGCACTGATCTGCGCTGACGAACTCTACCGGGAGGCAGTTGCAGCAACTGCCGCCAAGGCACTTGCTCACGCCGCAGAAGCCCAGGAGGGAAGAATACCGGCGAGACCTCTCGCACCCACTCCGGCAAGCGCAACTCTTCGGAGTGTTGTGCTCCCATCGAGGACGTGCCAGAGAGCTCCACCGGCAAGAACAAGAAATCCAGAGCTGCACCACCAGAGACCAAGAAGGTGTCCGTCAAGGAGGATGGCACGGGAGGGGCTTTCACCATAAGCTCCTCCCTTGACAGCAAATAGGAAGGCGTGCTCGTCACCTTCCTGCAGGCGAATGTCGATCTATTTGCATGGCAAGCGTCTGACATCCCTGGCGTTCCCAGGGAGGTGATTGAGCACCATCTTGATGTCTGTCCTCATGCGCGACCCATCAAGCAGAAGGTCAGGAAGCAAGCTTTGGAACGACAAGAGTTCATCATGGAGGAGATCAGGGAGTTAGAAGCGGCAGGCTTGGAGAGGGTAGTACTTCATTCGACGTGGTTGGCCAATCCGATGGTGGTGCGCAAGGCAAATGGGAAGTGGAGGTTGTGTATTGATTACACATATGTCAATAAGGCCTGTCCGAAGGACCCTTTCCCATTGTCGCGCATTGACCAGATTGTTGACTCCATGGCCAGGTGCGACTTGTTATCGTTCCTTGACACCTACTCGGGATACCACCAGATCTTCGTGGCGAGAGAAGATGAAGAGAAGACAACATTCATCACCCCATGTGGTACGTATTGTTTCTTACGAATGACTTTCGGGTTGAAGAGTGTTGGCTCAACGTTTGCAAGAGCAGTCCAAATTGGTTTTGAGCCCTGGCTACATAGAAACATGGAAGCTTATATGGATGACATAGTGGTCAAAACCAAGGACAGGGCAACACTCGTACAAGATTTGGAAGAGATGTTTGCAAATTTGCGCAAGATCAACCTTAAGCTGAACCTCGAGAAGTGCGTCTTCGGTGTTCCGTGCAGCAAACTTCTCGCGTTCTTTGTGTCACAGCGTGGGATTGAGGTGAATCTAGACAAGATCAAGACCATTGAGCAGATCGAGGCACCTAGGCGGATCAAGGATGTACGTCGGCTCGCTGGCTGCATTGCCGCCATGAGCAGATTCATCGCCAAGTCTGCTGAACGTGCCCTCCCCTTTTTCAAGATCTTGAAAAAGGCGGGCCCAATGAAATGGACCCCAGAGGCCGAGGCGGCCCTGCAGGATTTAAAGAAGTACCTCTCCTCTGCGCCAGAACTGGTTGCGCCTAAACAATAAGAACCGTTGCTGCTATATCTGGTAGCGACGAACCAAGTGGTCAGCGCCGCGCTAGTGGCACAGAGGGAGGTCAATGAAGAGGCAATGGCAACAGCAGGGCTAGCGGATGGAAAACCGGCGCTCCCCCAACAGGGCCTAGCGTTGGTAAGTCGAGGCCCCCGGCAGAGTCTGGCGCTGGCAAAGCAGAAGCGACGCAACCGAATGAAATAGTGCAGAAGAGGAAGATGATCTAACACCTAGTTTACTTTGTCAACTCCCTCTTGCAGGGGGCTAGGTCAAGGTACTCCGGTGTGCAGAAATTGCTCTTCGGCCTCCTTATGTACTCGAGGAAGCTGCGTCATTACTTCTAAGCACATGAAATCACCATCGTCGCCCGCTTCCCGTTGCAAAGGATATTGCATAACCCAGACGCAATCGGGAGGATTGTGGAATGGGCTTTGGAACTGTCAAGCTTTGGTTTGAAGTTTGAAAGCACTTCGACAATTCAGAGTAGAGTCTTGGTGGAGTTCATTGCGAAATGGACCTCAACGCCCGACGAAGAGATTCAGGAGACCACTCTCCTCGGCAAGGAAACAAGTCGCGACTGGATTACGTACTTTGACGGGGCTTTCTTACGGCAAGGCGTCGGTGCTGGTGTGCTGCTCGTCACACCCACCAGGGAGCACCTCAAGTATGTAGTCCAGATGCACTTTCCCAGGGAGATGTCAACAAACAACACTGCTGAATACGAGGGGTTGCTTGCCGGTCTCAGGATCGCAGCAGACCTGGGAATCAAGAAGATCATCGTCAGGGGTGATTCACAGCTTGCCGTCAAGAAAGTTAACAAAGATTATCAAAGCCCATTGATGGAGGCCTACGTAGATGAAGCGAGGATCTAGAAGAGTTTTTTGACGATATACAAGCGGAGCATGTTCCCTGAGTGGAGAACGGCATCGCCGACTACTAGTCCAAATGCGCTGTCTTCAAATTGCCTGTGGAACCAGGTACTTTTGTGCTTCGATTAACTCAACCATCCATTGAACCATCGACAGGGCAGAACAAGCGAAGGAAATCAGGCCCCGACAACTACTTTCCCGCCAAGCTCCCAGGAGCCGCCGACAAAGATGTTGCCATGGACACTAGGCCCGCCATGGGGCAACAGACTCCGGTAGGGCATCAAGCCCTGGCCGTAGAGACAACTGCTCCCATGACAGAGGAAACGCCTTTAGCCCTTGTCGTCGAGCCTCAGGCTCCGGCATGGGCACAGCATGCCGTTTGATTCCTCCAAATAGGGGAACTTCCTGAGGAGCAGGAAGAAGCAGAGAAAGTAGCCCATCGATGTGCCATGTACCAGTTCGTCGATGACGTTCTGTATAGAAAAAGACCAAACAGTGTGAAATTGAAGTGCATTCCCCGGGAGGAAGGACTGGAGCTGTTGGCAGAGATCCACAGAGGCATATGTGGCTCCCACATAGGGTCCACGGCCCTTTCGGCAAGGCATTCCAGCAAGGTTTCTTCTGGCCCACCGCTCTCCAGGATGCAACTGCACTAGTAACCAAGTGTGAAGTGTGCCAGTTCCATTCAAAGAAGCTTCATCAACTGGGTCAACCTCTCCAAACAATCCCTCTTTCCTGGCCATTCTCGATCTGGGGGCTCGACATACTGGGCCCTTTTCCCCGCGCTGTCGGGGGCTTTGAGTACTTGTACGTTGCAATCGGCAAGTTCACAAGGTGGCCGGAGGTGGAGGCAGTGAGAAAGGTGACAGTACAGTCGGCCGTCAACTTCTTCAAAGGACTAGCCTGCCGTTTTGGTGTGCCAAATAGGGTCATCACCGACAATGGCACGCAGTTCACAAGCCGCACCTTCATGTAGTACATCCAGCACCTCGGCAGCAAGGTATGCTTTGCTTTTGTTGCACACCCATGAAGCAATAGCCAGGCTGAGAGGGCAAATGCTGAAGTATTGCGAGGCCTCCAGACAAGAACTTTTGACAGGCTACACAAGTGCGGACAGCGCTGGATTGATGAATTGCCAGTGGTTCTTTGGTCAATCAGAACGACACCAAATCGTGCCACCGGCCAGACCCCTTTCTCCCTCGTTTACGGGGCAGAACCAGTTCTCCCCATGGAACTCAAGCACGGGTCACCTCGAGTTCTCGCTTATGATGGGCTTGAGCAAGAGAAGTTGTGGCAAGATGACACGACTCTCCTTGAGGAAGATCGTCTTCGGGCGGCTGTGCGAGCTGCACGCTACCAGCAAGCCTTGCGCCGCTATCATAGCCGCAAGGTTCATGCCCGAAGCTTTAAGGAAGGCAACCTTATTCTTTGGCACGTTCAGTCGGCCAAGAATTCCAACAAGTTGATGCCAAAGTGGGAAGGCCCTTATCGGGTAATACGAGTCACCAGGCCCGGCACAGTCCGCCTGGAGACCGAAGATGGTATTCCAGTGAGCAACTCCTGGAACATCGAATATCTTCGCAAGTTTTACCCATAAGGCGCGGTTGCCGGGCCCCCCGGCAAACCACCTTTTGTACAAGCCTTGCCGACAAGGCATGTAACCCAATGTACAAAGCCAGGCGTAGACCCTGAGCATAAATAAATGAAGCACTGGCGCCCTAAGTTTTAGCATGCAAGCTAGGTTGAGTCTCTCTCTGTGTTAGGGTTGATAGTGCTTGGCGGCGACTAACCCTTAGCATAAAGGTCTAGTATGTGTCTTTCTATTCCTTTCCGGCCTTTTTGGTTCGCAGGGTGAGTGGACACTTCTGCTGAGCTATTTGGAAGAAAGAGAACAGGCCGACGCCTCGACCCCGACGAGCCAAGTTTGCCGGGGGCTGCAGGCCTAAGGATCCGATCATGGCAAGCCAAGGTTGCCGAGGGCTGCGACATCAGATAAGTCTTTTTCCCCCACTCTGTGCCTCCATATGAAACTTGAATGTATGAGACTTCGCTCGCTTTCATACCATCTTGCTCCCTCTGTCCTGTGTCCAAAAACCTTACTTTGGGCCGGAACTTGGTTGTAGTGCGATGGGAAGGGGACAAGCGAAGGGCCTAATCCTACTCAGCCCCTACCTCCGCTAAGGGCATGAGTGTAGCCGAGCTATGGAGCACAAAGACGGCAAGGCCTGTTGTCGGGGTATAGTGTTTATCTTAAGATAACGAGGACTCGTTCCTTGGTGTGGCCCTCACCCACGCGCAAACAAAACCCGGCAAACACCCTTCTCTTCATTAATACGTTGCTTACAAGTACAATTCGTACGAAATGCATACATGAGCAAGGGGGTTACGAGATTCAAATCTTACAAAGGCCCGTAGGCTTAAAAACTGCAAAGAGATAAGATGCCCATGATACCTTTCTTGTCCCTCTCCTTGGGAAACAGAACGAGATCACAAAAGGGCAAAAGGAGTGCCTAGGCGAGGTACGAGCAGCAGAAGACGCCAAGAGAACATATCAGCGATCGTCCAGAAGGAGATCGGTGATGACGGTGCTGGAGGGAAAGTCGAAAGATGAGGCAGCGGTTTGGCAATACGCGACAAAGGCGTCGAGGCCATCGTACTCCGACTTGATGGCCCACCGCCCGCCTTCCTCTTCTTCCCCATCCCTCCAACGCCAGCCGCCCGAGGCGACGACCCCAAGAAGTTCAAGGAGCTGGCGATGCAGATGATGGTGCTGTCGAGCGCCCGAAGACCTTGACGGAGAGCAAATCACTCTCCGCTAGGTTGAAGCAGAGGACGTGCCCATCCATTAAGCAATGGGCACGTGCAAAGGTTTTCCAGCCCCGGAGAAGGAGCATCACTTGAGGGGCGGGGAACCCTGTGTTCACCCACATGTCGCCATGGCAACACCCCCTCGTGTGAAACCTCGGCGCGGTGGCTAGTCGATCTCCAACACCCTCGCGAACGCTCGGGGAAGAAAAAGGCGGCGGCACAGCGGCCCACGCAGCTGCAGGATAAACTCAAGTGCCGAGTCCCCGACATGGCCGCTTGGTGAAGCAGGAGGAGTTGGCGGAGGAGACGGCGACGGGGACGGAGACGATGCAAGCACCCCCCTTCACTGTCGCCGCTGCCTCGACC
Source organism: Triticum dicoccoides (assembly GCF_002162155.2). Lineage (NCBI taxonomy): Eukaryota > Viridiplantae > Streptophyta > Magnoliopsida > Poales > Poaceae > Triticum > Triticum dicoccoides. The sequence continues at coordinate 639,108,874 of NC_041386.1, forward strand.
GCCTCGCCGATCATGGCCCCATCCGATGGCCCCGCCTCGAGCGTGGCCATCACCCTGGGCATCTAGCTCTTCCTTGACCGCCGCAGCCCTCTGGCGGGAGGAGGACCTGGTCACCTCCGCAGAAGGACGGGCGTGGCCACGCCCCCTCGACATGACAGTGAGTGGGGATGGAGATGAAGGAGAGACGCAGGGAGATGCTCTTCCTCCTACCCCTAATTTCCCTTTTTATAGTTGGGGAGGGGAGGCCGAAAGACTAGCTCTGCGCCCCTGAAGAGCCCGCTCGAATCCGGCTCATTAAAGTGGCAGCGAGTGTCGGCGTCAAAACCGGTGGATCTCAGGTAGGGGGTCCCGAACTATACGTCTAAGGCTGATGGTAACAGGAGGAGGGGGACACAATGTTTACCCAAGTTCGGGCCCTCTCGATGGAGGTAATACCCTACTTCCTGCTTGATTGACCTTGATGATATGAGTATTACAAGAGTTGATCTACCACGAGATCGTAAAGGCTAAACCCTAGAAGCTAGCCTATGATTACGATTGTTGTTGTCCTACGGACTAAACCCTCTAGTTTATATAGACACCGGAGGGGGCTAGGGTTACACAGAGTCGGTTACAAGGGAGGAGATCTACATATCCGAATTGCCAAGCTTGCCTTCCACGCAAAGGAGAGTCCCACCCGTACACGGGATGAATTCTTCAATCTTGAATCTTCATAGTCCAATAGTCCGGCCAAAGTATATAGTCCGGGTGCCGAGGACCCCCTAATCCAGGACTCCCTCGGTAGCCCCTGAACCAGGCTTCAGTGATGATGAGTCCGGCGCGCAGATTGTCTCGGCATTGCAAGGCGGGTTCTTCTCCAAATCTGAGTACCTGTCGTAACGAGTAGTGTCCGGCTTCCCATGAATGTTTCACTCCTCGGCTTCTGTGCTTTCATAATGGCTATCTTCCATGTGTCGAGCGAATGCGAGAAGTCGGGGCATTTTTACATTTGCCACCCTAACCATGTGAGTAAATCATCTATTTAAAGAGTCGGGGATCCTCAGATCCAGATCACACCATCCTCCCACAACAAGTATCCATCGGAGCGCGCCGGGAAAAGTCCATCCCGTCATGGTCGGCCATCGCAGCTCCTCCTCTCGCTCCCGTAGCACTAAGCCAGGCAATTGGGAGAAGTGTTTCATCCCCCACAGCCAATTAGTAGAGTTACAGACCCAAGGGTTTCTCCCTCCTGTGTATATGGTCCCCGTCCGAGCCGGACTAGCCACTTATAATGGCGGGGAGAAAGCGGAGAGCTTTCCCAACTCATCAATGGGGGAGAGGGTATGCCTTGTCCCTTACTTACTAAGGGGACCCGGATTTCCAATCCATCCGTTCCTCTGCGGGCTCCTGGAGTTCTACGGCCTCCAGCTGCATAATTTTACTCCCGCCTCCATATTACACATCGCCGGCTACGTCGCCTTTTGCGAGTTGTTTCTGGGCTGCGAAGCTCATTTCGAGCTATGGAAGAGGCTATTCTACCTTGTACCCCGTACACAAGTGGGTTCAATATATCAAGTGTGTGGAGCCGAAATATGGCGCATCGCCGGGACCAGATACCTGTCCGGTACTCCGAAGAAGACATCCGAAGACTGGCCTTTGGAGTGGTTTTATATGGAGGACTCCCCCCTTCCGGACCCTATTCGGATGGGCCTTCCTGGGTTTAGTAATGCCCCTTTGAAGAAACGCCGCAGCTGGCGCCCTCAGAGCCCCCAGGAGGAAGATAACCTAGCGGTCCTTTACATGATGGGCAGGATAAAAACGCTTGCCAAATCAGGACTGGCAATAATCAAGGTTATGTCAATATGTATAATGCGGGGGGTGCAGCTACTTCAGTATCGGGGGAAACCCATGTGGCACTTCAATGGAGAAGATGATGCCACCCACTGCGGTCGTAAAGGTCCGGACTCCGCCGCTGCTCTAGCGAAGATACTGTCCGATTCAGACAAAGGAGAGGAAGAGGAGTTCATCCGCATTAATCCACGGGATGGATTCTCCATGTACAACCCCCCAAACTGGGTGAGCTGCTACTTTTTACTCCAGACCTTCCCGTATTCTTCATCATAAATATTTACCTTGCTATTTCATAGCAGGAACTGTGAAAAGCTATGAGGGAGGTCCACAGCCTGTCTCCACAGCCAGAGGACCCTGACCGGGCCCCCGACCCCGGACTCGAAGAAGATCCGGACATATTTGTGGAGCTTATCGATAGGATGTTCTATCAATTAAGCTGCGACGGTGCCTTGGTGGCCATCATAGCCGATTATCCTGGCCTGCTCCCTGCATCGCATGTAAGTAAAACCGAAGTCCCAACTTCTGAGAAGGATCCCTTTTTGCACTTCACCCACCGCACACATATGGTGTCTTACAGGGAAGGCCCTCGGGACGCCATGCCGAACCCGCGGTGACTCACCAACAAGGGGCACCGAAGCCGGGTAGGCTTAAAAGGAAGGCGGACAGGACTGAGACGCCGTCACAGAGGTATGAAAAAGAACCCTGCTTTGTGGTTGTCGTCTTTAAAATATAATAACGTCCATGGTTCCTGGCAGGAAAAACGCTCGTCGGACCATGTCCGGAGGGCCGGTCGGCCACGCCTCCACAAGCCGGACTCCAGAGCCGGACTTAGAGGCAGATGCTAACATGGGGACAACACCGGATGTTCCTCCTACAGAGGATGCGGATAGGCTGTCTGCTACGAATTCCAAAGTGGAGAGTGCCATGAATCACAGGCGTCGCCGGGCTGTACTCTGCGACCCTGGTTTCTCGGAAGAGGCGTTTGATGCCTTCAACTCAGGAGACGCGTACATCCGAGCTGCTCAAAATGGTCTTGCCAGAGCCACAGACCAGTATATAAAGGATATACGGGTTAGAAAATCTGTTACTTATGTATATCAGTAACCCCTAAAATTGAAATAGTTGGCACAATTGATTTAAGGATCATTATATGCGTAGGTTCTTACAGAGAAGAATACCCAGTTGTCTCGAGAGCTGGAGGAGTGCAAAGCCCAGCTACGGGCCGCAGTTGCCGAAATGAAGGAGTCCAAGAAGGCCCCATCTGGTAACACTTGTTCTGATAGAAAAGAATGAAATGACATGTACCAGTTAGTATTCGGCATGCATGCAAATCTAACAATAGATTCTGCAGATGATCCCGGAGTGAATCCGAAGATCGTGCGAGGGGAGGAGCAACATGCTCAATGACAGCTAGAGGCTGGCGAGCGCGTGCTTACGCAGGTTAGGCAGGAGAAAAATGATCTCCAAGATGCCAATACCCGGCTGGGCCTTGAACTGAAAGATGTTCGGGCCCAGCTAGCTGACTCTGTAAACGAGAATAAGTGGCTTTGACGCGACATTTTTAGTAAGTGCTTGAACGACCTTTTATAGAGTTCGGCGAAGAAACCGGCTAACAGAGTTATATGTGTAGGTATGCTGACGTGTCGTCCCAAAGAGGAGATGCCCAGATCTGCGGGCGATCTTCTGCCAGAGCTCTCACAACTGCACGAACAACTTCGGCAGGTGATGCAGGGCATTGCCTAGGCCTTGTGGCCATCCGCCCCCCTGCCAGGAGGCATGGGGGAGCTCATAGAGATGCTCAAGGGAGCGTGGCGGCGCTTCCAATTATAGAAGATATCTGCCTGCCGACAAGGTGCAAGGTAAGCCTGGGCCATGGTGAAGACGCGATATACTAGGGCTGACCCGAACCACATGGCCGAGGTCGGACCTGTGGGGTCTGATGGGAAAGAGATCCCCGTTAGTCTGGTATATGACCAGGTAAAATTAGCCGCAAAGTATTCCCAACAGGACTGTAGGCTAGACAACATGTTGGATGGTATAGAAGAAGAATTTAGTCAGTCTAAGTGACAGTGTACTTCAAGTGACATACTTTGTCCCTAACCGGATTGTAAATCATTTGCCATGGCGAACCTTTTCGCTTCGACCTCCGGACTCGACAGTCCGGAGTGTATCCGAATACCCACTCAGTTATGTAAAAACTGGGGTACGCGTGGAAACCAGGCGTAGGGGTCATAACTGCTTGAACAGACAAGTACCCAACTAGCTATGTTATATTACATGGATAGTAAGAAACATCTTCCAGGGAGAATAGTTCCGTTAAGGGTTCCTTTCCCTAGGTACGCATGCATTGATGTGCATGTCCGAACTGCGAAAAGAGACGCAGGATATAAACATCTGGGGGCATGTATTGCAATAAGTAAAAGTCATCTTTTGTTCACCTACCAAATATTCCCTTAAGAATGCTAGCTTTCGACTTCACCCAGTCTGAGGTACACATCTGGCTGACCCGGCAGTAACAATCACAGAGGTGCTCCCCTTATGCCCTAGCCGAATTAACGGGAACTTAGGGCATAAACACAAGAGCCAGGCAACCCAGCTTGGCCAAAACTTAAGTCATACCGATGCATATAATGGTGAAGAAAAGGTACATGTGGGAAAGTAACACATGTGCAGGGGGCATAGAGCCCGGAACATAATTATATTAAGCTTCTTTATAAGAAGCCCTCAGGTATAATGAGCACGCATGGCGCGTCAAGATTGTGTAGTCAAGACACATTTTAACCTTTTAAGGCCGTGAAGAAAAACGGAAGAAAGAAAGACAGATAGCATATATATATAAACACTATTCTGATCACGGGATCAGAATAATATTCTGATCACAACCTAAACTGCCTGAGTAACGCGCCTGATCTTCCCTCTGTACGAACCCGACCTTCGGGCTATCTTCTCAACTATGCCTTCTACCGCGAGTTTTTCTGATCGTTCGTGTTGTTGGTGATGTAAGTGTAATTTTTACACGGTTTTAGACTCTAAATGCTTGTTTTGATTAGGAATCTAGCTCATTGGCGGATTTGTCCTCGGACGGTGATGAACATGGGTCTGTCACAAGTGTTTTGCATGTACTGGATGTTCTAGGATCCCTAATAGGATGAGAATTGGTTTTAGGTACGAGTTTACTTCATGATTTGTTGTTATTTCCGAACGAATTCGATTTGGTGTTCCGCCACCTCTGTTCTTCGTCTGCGGGATTGGTTTTGGCTGCTGTTGTAGATTTTTAGGTTTTCTGTTCAAATTGGGTGTGGATTTGTGTGCCTTAGTGAGACAAAATGATGCCCATGTTGTTAATTTGAATATGCGAGCTCATACAAATCGAAATCCGGCGATTGGATCTTATGCCTCCCGCCGTGGTTTTTTGTTCGAGGGACAGTATGATGGGGATCATTTTCTTATTTATCCGGAGCATGATGACGTTCAAAATGACGGTTGAATCCTCCCCGATTTGTTAATTCGATTTGGCTGGCTCATTCATTCTGAAATTGCGGATTGCACTTTCTGCCTCCCGTCGCGGTTTGTTGTTCGAGCGCACTGATTGATGGCGGATCTTTTTTGGATGTCTTATCTGGAGTATGACGACATCCGAAATGGCTTTTGACGTGTCGGAATTGACCCAAACGATTAAATCTGGGAACCAAATTTAATCGGGGTTGTTGTTTCAATCAATTTTCGTTCTGTTGTACAAGCTGGACTGCTAGAACTTTCGCACCTGAACTTCTATGTTGTAAGTAGATGCTTGACTTCAGTCGATGGTTTGTTATTTTTGATGATCCACTATCTTCAGTAGATGCTGGACTTCTTTCTAATTAATGGCTGAACTTCTGGTTTTCCACATTGCATTCCATATTTTGCAAGGCAAACGTGCATGGTGCTATATATTTTCTTTTTTTATTTTTTTATATAATTTTAGTTCTTGAGATGTTATTTTTAGAGTTTTTCTCGTGGTCAATCATGGGATTAGTACAAGAATGCATGCACTTTTTCCAGATCATCTAAGGGTCGTTGTACAAGCTGGACTTCTGTACTGTTCATACTTGAACTTCTGTTTTTCCTTCTTTGCAAGGTAATGGAGCAAGCCCTATGTGTTTCTTTATTTTTTATGTTATTTTCATTCTTTTGCATTGCTTTGGATTTTTTTGATAGTCCCATGAGCAACCATGTAATTGGCATACGGATATGCGTATATTTCTTTTTTTTCTAGTATGTTTTCGTATTTATAGTAGTTGTTCGATCTTCAGTGAATAACTATCCTGAACTTCTGTATGCTAATCGTTTTTAAAATGTTAATTTGAGGTTTTGAAAAAATATATTACTCAGTGTAGATTTGTTTTTGTTTAGCTAGAACTCGGTGTTCTTTTTGCCTTTGATGTGTTGCAGCATGTGGATCTTGAGCCTGTGCGCACTGAAAGACCAGGAGAAAAAGTTGCATACTACAAGATAGCTAGTAGGTGGTCCTGAATTGATGAGTGTTTTCTTTAGAGTTGATGATATGATCGGTTCTTGTCCTAACAATGTTTCTTAACTTAGACAACTATAAATGGGCCTTGGATGAGCTATTCATTAAGCATGATTTCCGTCGAGTAATCATTCTGGAAGGTCTGATCTCCTTGATGGTTCTTGTTCTTAGATGTTTCCGCATGCCATCTCATTTCCATGGTTAATTGGTTAACATATGACATGGAGATCGCCCCAAATTTCTTTGACTACTTCGAGGCTGCAGCGAAATTACTTGATACTGACAAGTATGTTACAATTGTACTCTGATTATACATGTCAAGACAATGAATAAATATCAAGCGTGTTTAATTACGTTACTGTAATTGTTGTTGTTGTGGTACTGAAGGACGATAATGGTTGTTTCTTCTTGGAATGACAATGGACAAAAGCAGTTTGTTTATGACCCAAGTTGGTTCTCTGTTCTGATAGGCCTCTGTTCACCTTTATTTCCGCATTAGAAGGGAGATTTGCTCAATTTTTCTAGATAATGCTTTGCAGAGGCCCTTTACCATTCAAAGCATCGAGGTCGGGGTTTGTTTTTAAAATGCTCAAGATTGTTCATTGAATAACTGTCCCGAACTTCTATATCTTTTCTATTTGAACTTCTTTAATTATAATTATGTTTGTTATTTTAGGATTTAAATGGGCCTGTTGACAAATGCGGTAGCGTGAGGCCGAGCAGGGGGAGGAGGGTCGGTGCAACGCGTACGGGCTTGGGATTGAGTACTTGCTGCTGGGAACTTCTGAGCTTCTTCATGCGTCTCTCGTCTTCCTGTCAAAAAAGAAAAAATGTTTATTAGCACACAAGTTACATCTGCCTATACCTTTCTAACTGAACTTAGCATTATTCACAGCCTGAACTTCTCATATATAAAGCTATTTGTAGCCTGGACTGATGCTCATAAACTACCTGAACTTCGCATGGCTGTAAGAAGGCACATTTTCTACTATTTGCATCCTGGACTGATGCTCACAGACTACATGAACTTCACATGTTACAGCAGGCAGATTTAAAAAAGCTTTTGTAGCCTGGACTGATGCTTAGAGATGTACCTGAACTCATGGATGTGAAGTTCTGGCAGATTTACTACTATTTTTGGCAGCCTGAACTTCTCATGGACTGATGCTCACAGATGTACCTGAACTTCTCATGGATGTAAAGTTCAGGCAGATTTACTACTATTTTTGGCAGCCTGAACTTCTCATGGACTGATGCTACACACCACCTGAACTTCTCATGGCAGTAAGAAAATAACAAGCAGAGGGAAGAAGTTCAACCATACCCTGGCTAGAAGTTCGGCCAACCTTTTTCCAGCAGCTGATAGGCCACCTTGTGAGCAATTTGTCGGAGAGCTAGGACAGGAACCGCATGGCAATCCATGACTTGCATAGGGCGCGAAGTTCATCTGCACGAAGCAAGAAGCTCAGGCAAGGGATGATTGAAGAAGAAGGCGACATGTGGGAGGAAGTTCATGTACCGCTGCTGGATTTGAAGGCGCCTCCGATGCCGCCTTCGCCGCGGAGTTGCCCCGTTGGCCGCGCCGTTCGCCATAGCTTGCGTCGGAGCCGTCATCTTCTCTGCCAATGCGTCGGGCGGTGAATATGGAAGGAGGATGCGGCTTCCGGAAGTCCATGGCGGCTTCGCCGCGTCCAGCCGACGCGGGCTCCCTCGCGCCAGCGTCCGCCATCGCTCGCTCGCCCGCGCCGGTGGTCGGCCAGGATCTGGGGAAGGAGGTGAGGGGCCGGATCTGGCCGGCCAGGAGCTGGAGATGGGGGGGAGGCGGCGGATCCAGCCGGCCAGGAGCTGGAGACGGGGGGGAGGCGACGGATCCGGCGAAGATCGACGGCGACCACGGGGGAGGTCAAGGGATCGAGGAGAGGAGGGGGGCTAGGGCGGCTCGGGATCGGGATCAGGTGGATCCTGTCAGGGAGCCTCGGGATCTAGTGGATCCTATCGGGCCGGCAGCAGTTCAGAAGTTCGGGAGGGCCCTGTCGGGCCCTATATAGGGGCTGATGTGATCCAAATAACTATTCTAATCCCAGGATTAGAATAGTGCTGTCCTATATATATATGACAATTTTTTTCTATAAGCAGTGGTAGTTACCCTCCTAATTATCCACCGTCGATGTGCAACAGGACAGATCGGGTTTGCGGGCGCGCATGAATCTGTTATTCGCATGCAACCTAGTTTTTTAATTAAATAATCCGGCCGATTTACTAGCTAGTTTAAACAACCCACTTGATTGTCGCTGCATGCATGCCTGTTGCATGCGCTAGTCCGTTCGATCCATAGTAGTATCATTTTTTATAGAATCTATAGAGTAGTATGTTAACACGTTAACTGGATTAACACGTCTTGGAATTATGTGTATGTCTACTAGCTTAGAGTGCTGTTGGCCGGCCATGGTACCGAAATATGCATGTTTAACAGAGAATTTTCAACTTATTAGTTAAAGGGATTAATGAAGAGGTGAGTATATTCATCTAATCTTGGGAGTATATGAATCTAAAAAGGAGTATATCACAAAAAAGGAAGTTGAAAAGGGAGTATTTTTTATACTATCATACTCCCTTAGTTTCATATAGTATGTAGTATATCACATCATGCAAAAAATGTATGCAGTGTATCACTGAACATTTTTTTCTAGAAAGGTAGTATCGAGTATATATGAACTAAGGTAGTATGGAGTTCATATAGTATGTAGTATATCACTGAGCAATTTTTCTAGAAAGGTAGTATATGACCGAAATGGAGTGTGAAGTATCTTTTTTTAATAGTGTGAAGTATATTTCTAGAAAGGTAGTATGGAGTATATAAACAAGAATGGTATGGAGTATGTCGACAAAAACAAGAGAGTTTTTCTTTTATTTAAGTTGCAAAAATATAAAACTATAGGATTAACATACTCCCTCCGTCTCAAAAAAATGTTTCAATCTTAGTACAACTTTGTACTAGAGTTAGTACAAAGTTGAGACACTTATTTTAGGACGGAAGGAGTAGTATATTTTATCATTCATGTGTACACATCATGTATATGTATATATACCTCAACTTGAAGTATGTTGTATGTAAACCGTCCTAAAAGAATACTCCGAACACCATTCTAGTGACCATACAGGTATTGTCATCATAGGCTACAATCAGTACATTTTACTAACATGAACGATAGTGGAGTCCAATGATCGATTGTATCTATACAATCCTGGCCGTCGGCCTGCTGATATACACAAGGCAAAACGAACTAGTTCTACTAAGGACAAGCCTTGGAGATTTAGAACGTGCAAAACATCTAGCTAGATACTCATGATACGTATGCATGTCTTGTAGCCATTGTTGCCGCTGGATTATGGGGTAGCAGATCAGGTATGTATCTGGTGTTGATGAAGACGGTGTATATTTGAGTGATCACTGACACCTTGCGCACTCGATGGCCGCCACGGATTACGCAGCTTGGTTCCTTAGGAGTGAGTCCATGCAGCTAGCGTTGTGCTGCAAACGCGGAGCCAATACCGGATTTGAGGGACGTCGTCGGCGTCGGCCACGCTGGCAGGACGGATGGCGGGGTGCATATCGAATAGCTGAAAAATCCACCAGCCAATAAAATACGTAAGTGGCTCGCTAGTACTTCCAGAACATTAATGGAGATAAAAGGAGACAATCTAGCATGAAGATTGTACATGAAACGACGGAAATCACAAACAAAGAAAGAATCTCACGGGATGCATGGATGGAAATTGCGGGGCCATACGGAATACCTTATTTGTTGTTGATAATTGCCCCAGACCCCATTATTTCGGTGCAGATGTGATTTGGAGAGAGAAAGATCTTTGGATGGCATCGATCCAGGAAAGGCTGCGCCATAAAAATCGGGACATCCGGCCAACAACTAATCGGGTTCAAGATTAATTACGTTTTACTGTGCCCGATCCGTTTAGGAATGCACGAATCTCAAAGAATCTAACGGCAATAGAGATGGAGGCAACTACCACCTAGTGGTAGGATGTATTTTTCCTATATATATATATAAGGTGGAGGTAAGGAGACGAACACAGAGTCTGGCACTAGGCGTAGAACCTTTGGAGTCTGGCCGCATTCGATGGGTTTGGCTCGAATCGATTGTCCAATGCATCCTGCAGACGGTACGCCCGACCGGTTAGAACTTTGTCAATAACGAAGGGACCTTCCCATTTGGGCTTGAGCTTGTCCTTTTTCTTCTCTGGTAGGCGTAGAATGAGTTCGCCCATGTTATAAGTTTTGACCCGTACTTCTCTGCTTTGATACCGTCGAGCCTGTTGCTGATAGAATGCGGAGCGGGCTTTTGCAACGTCACGCTCCTCCTCCACGCGTCTAAACTGTCCTGCTGATCAAGCTCGGCTTCTTTCTCTTCGTACATGCGCACTCGAGGTGAGTCATGAATGATGTCACAGGGCAGTACCGTTTCTGCGCCGTACACCATGAAAACGGTGTGTATCTGGTAGTGCGATTCAGCGTGGTCCGTAGCCCCCATAGTACGGAGTCGAGCTCCTCAACCCAGTGCGTATCTGATTCCTTCAAGGATCGCACTAATCTGGCTTTAATGCCGCTCATAATAAGACCATTTGCTCATTCGACTTGACAGTTTGTTTGGGGTGACAGACAGAGGCATAATCGAGCTTAATGCCCATGTTGCCGCACCAAGTTTTTACCTCATCAGCTATAAAGTTCGAGCCGTTATCGGTGATGATGCTGTGGGGGACACTGATACGTCTCCAACGTATCTATAATTTTTGATTGCTTCATGCTATATTATCTACTATTTTGGACATTATTGGGCTTTATTATCCACTTTTATATTATTTTTGGGACTAACCTATTAACCGGAGGCCCAGCCCAGAATTGATGTTTTTTGCCTATTTTAGGGTTTCGAAGAAAAGGAATATCAAACGGAGTCCAAACGGAATGAAACCTTTGTGAACGTGATTTTCTCACCGAACATGATCCAGGAGACTTGGACCCTACGTCAAGAAATAGAGGAGGCCACGAGGTAGGGGGCGCGCCTACCCCCCCCCCCCCAGGCGCGCCCTCCACCCTCGTGGGCCCCCTGTTGCTCCACCGACGTACTCCTTCCTCCTATATATACCTACGTACCCCCCAAACAATCAGATACGGAGCCAAAACCCTAATTCCACCGTCGCAACTTTCTGTATCCACGTGATCCCATCTTGGGGCCTGTTCCAGAGCTCCGCCGGAGGGGGTATCCATCACAGAGGGCTTCTACATCAACACCATAGCCCTTCCGATGAAGTGTGTGTAGTTCACCTCAGACCTACGGGTCCATAGTTATTAGCTAGATGGCTTCTTCCCTCTTTTTGGATCTCAATATAATGTTCTCTCCCTCTCTTGTGGAGATCTATTCGATGTAATCTTCTTTTTGCGGTGTGTTTGTTGGGACCGATGAATTGTGGGTTTATGATCAAGTCTATCTATGAACAATATTTGAATCTTCTCTGAATTCTTTTATGTATGATTGGTTATCTTTGCAAGTCTCTTCGAATTATCAGTTTGGTTTGGCCTACTAGATTGGTTGTTCTTGCCATGGGAGAAGTGCTTAGTTTTGGGTTCGATCTTGCGGTGTCCTTTCCCAATGACAGAAGGGGCAGCAAGGCACGTATCGTATAGTTGCCATCGAGGATAACAAGATGGGGTTTTTATCATATTACATGAAACTATCCCTCTACATCATGTCATCTTGCTTAAGGCGTTACTCTATTTTCATGAACTTAATACTCTAGATGCATGCTGGATAGCAGTCGATGAGTGGAGTAATAGTAGTAGATGCAGGCAGGAGTCGGTCTACTTGTCTTGGACGTGATGCCTATATACATGATCATACCTAGATATTCTCATAACTATGCTCAATTCTGTCAATTGCTCAACAGTAATTCGTTCACCCACCGTAAAATACGTATGCTCTTGAGAGAAGCCACTATGGCCCCCGGGTCTATCTTCATCATATTAATCTTCCAATACCTAGTTATTTCCTTTGCTTTTACTTTGCTTTTATTTTACTTTGCATCTTTATTACAAAAATACCAAAAATATTATCTTATCATATCTATCAGATCTCACTCTCGTAAGTGACCGTGAAGGAATTGACAACCCCTTATTGCGTTGGTTGCGAGGAGTTATTTGTTTTGTGCGGGTACGAGGGACTCGCGCGTAGCCTCCTACTGGATTGATACCTTGGTTCTCAAAAACTGAGGGAAATACTTACGATACTTTGCTGCATCATCCTTTCCTCTTCGGGGAAATCCAACGTAGTGTTCAAGAGGTAGCAAGAAGAATTTCTGGCGTTGTTGCCGAGGAGTCTATGCTAAAGTCAATATACCAAATACCCATCACAATCCGTATCTCCCGCATTACATTATTTGCCATTTTCCTCTCGTTTTCCTCTCCCCCACTTCACCCCTTGCCATTTTATTCGCCCTCTCTCTCTATCCTCCCTCTCTTTCTCTATTTGCCTCTTTTTGCCCGCTTGCTTTTTGTTTGCTTGTATGTTGGATTGCTTGCTTGTCACGATGGCTCAAGATAACACTAAATTGTGTGACTTTACCAATACCAACAACAATGATTTTATTAGCACTCTGATTGCTCCTCTTACCGATGTTGAATCTTGTTAAATTAATGCCGCTTTGCCGAATCTTGTCATGAAAGATCTGTTTTCTGGCCCTCCTAGTGAAGATGCCGCTACCCATCTAAATAGCTTCGTTGATTTGTGTGATATGCAAAACAAGAAAGATGTGGATAATGATATTGTTAAATTGAAGCTATTTCCTTTTTCTCTTAGAGATCATGCTAAAGCTTGGTTTTTGTCTTTGCCTAAAAATAGTATTGATTCTTGGAATAAGTGCAAAGATGCTTTTATCTCTAAGTATTTTCCTCCCGCTAAGATCATCTCCCTTGGAAACGATATTATGAATTTTAAGCAACTTGATCATGAATCTGTTGCGCAAGCTTGGGAGAGGATGAAATTAATGATACGCAATTGCCCTACTCATGGTTTGAATTTGTGGATGATTATACAATTTTTTTGATGCCGGATTGAATTTTTCTTCTAGAAATCTTTTAGATTCGGCCGCGGGAGGCACTTTCATGGAAATCACTTTAGGAGAAGGTACCAAACTCCTAGATAATATTATGGTTAATTATTCTCAATGGCACACTGAAAGATCTACTAATAAAAAGGTGCATGTGATAGAATAAATTAATGTTTTGAGTGGAAAGATGGATGAACTTATGAAATTATTTGCTAGTAAAAGTGTTTCTTCTGATCCTAATGATATGCCCTTGTCTACTTTGATTGAGAATAATAATGAATCTATGGATGTGAATTTTGTTGGTAGGAACAATTTTGGTAACAACGCGTATAGAGGAAATTTTAATCCTAGGCCTTATCCTAGTAATCCCTCTAATAATTATGGTAATTCCTACAATAATTCTTATGGAAATTATAATAATATGCCCTCCAATTTTGAATCTAATATTAAAGAATTTATTACTTCGCAAAAGAATTTCAATGCTTTGATTGAAGAAAAATTGCTTAAGATTGATGAGTTGGCTAGGAACGTTGATAGAATTTCTCTTGATGTTGATTCTTTGAAACTTAGATCTATTCCACTTAAGCATGATATCAATGAGTCTCTCAAATCCATGAGAATTTCCATTAATGAGTGCAAAGAAAGAACCGCTAGGATGCGTGCTAAGAAAGATGCCTTTATAAGAGCTTGTTCTTTTAGTTCCTATGAAAATAAAGATGAAGATCTAAAAGTTATTGATGTGTCCCCTATTAAATATTTGTTTTGCAATATGAATATTAATAATGATGGGACTGAATATGATCCACCTTTACCTAGAAGGCGTTCCAAGAATTCTGAGTTTTTAGATCTTGATGCTAAATTTGATAAAAGTGGGATTAAAGAAATTAAAACCCTAGATGTTGCTAAACCCACTATTTTGGATTTCAAGGAATTTAATAATGAAAATTGCTCTTTGATTGATTGTATTTCCTTGTTGCAATCCATGCTAAATTCTCCTCACGCTTATAGTCAAAATAAAGCGTTTACTAAACATATCGTTGATGCCTTGATGCAATCTTATGAAGAAAAACTTGAGTTGGAAATTTATATCCCTAGAAAACTTTATGATGAGTGGGAAACAACTATTAAAATTAAGATTAAAGATCATGAGTTCTATGCTTTTATGTGATTTGGGTGCTAGTGTTTCCACGATTCCAAAGACTTTGTGTGATCTGTTAGGTTTCCGTGATTTTGATGATTGCTCTCTAAACTTGCACCTTGCGGATTCCACTATTAAGAAACCTATGGGAAGAATTAATGATGTTCTTATTGTTGCAAATAGGAATTATGTACCCATAGATTTTATTGTTCTTGACATAGATTGCAATCCTTCATGTCCTATTATTCTTGGTAGACCTTTCCTTAGAACGATTGGTGCAATTATTGATATGAAGGAAGGAAATATTAGATTCCAATTTCCGTTAAAGAAAGGCATGGAACACTTTACTATAAATTAAATTAAATTACCTTATGAATCTATTATGAGAGCCACTTATGGATTGCCTACCAAAGATGGCAATACCTAGATCTATCCTTGCTTTTTATGCCTAGCTACGGGCGTTAAACGATAGCGCTTGTAGAGAGGCAACCTAATTTTGTTTTTATTCCTTGCTTTTTGCTCCTGTTTAGTAATAAATAATTTATCTAGCCTCTGTTTAGGTTGTGTTTTTTGTGTTTAATTAGTGTTTGTGCCAAGTAGAACCGTTGGGAAGACTTGGGGAAAGTCTTGTTGAACTTGCTGTAAAAAACAGAAACTTTAGCGCTCACAAGAAATGCAGCCATTTTTATTTGGAAAGTGCTATTTAGTTAATTCTTTGTGCATATAATTAATAGAAAAATGTCTGACGTCCAGCAATTTATTTTAGAACTTTTGGGGTTCCAGATCTTGCGCTAGCTACAGATTACTACAGACTGTTCTGTTTTTGACAGATTCTGTTTTTCGTGTGTTGTTTGCTTATTTTGATGAATCTATGGCTAGTAAAATAGTTTATAAACCATAGATAAGTTGGAATACAGTAGGTTTAACACAAATATAAATAAAGAATGAGTTCATTACAGTACCTTGAAGTGGTCTTTTGTTTTCTTTCGCTAACGGAGCTCATGAGATTTTCTACTTTAAGTTTTGTGTTGTGAAGTTTTCAAGTTTTGGGTAAAGATTTGATGGATTATGGAACAAGGAGTGGAAAGAGCCTAAGATAGGGGATTCCCATGGCACCCCCAAGATAATCTAAGGACACCTAAAAGCCAAAGCTTGGGGATGCCCCGGAAGGCATCCCCTCTTTTCGTCTACTTCTATCGGTAACTTTACTTGGAGCTATATTTTTATTCACCACATGATATGTGTTTTGCTTGGAGAGTCTTGTATGATTTGAGTCTTTGCTTTTTAGTTTACCACAATCATCCTTGCTGTACACACCTTTTGAGAGAGCCATACATGATTTGGAATTTGTTAAAATACTCTATGTGCTTCGCTTATATCTTTTGAGTTATATAATTTTGCTCTAGTACTTGACTTATATCTTTTAGAGCACGGTGGTGGATTTGTTTTATAGAAACAACTGATCTCTCATGCTTCACTTAGATTATTTTGAGAGTCTTAAATAGCATGGTAATTTGCTTAAATAATCCTAATATGCTAGGTGTTCAAGATTAGTAAAAAAATTCTTATGAGTGTTTTGAGTACTAAGAGAAGTTTGATGCTTGATGATTGTTTTGAGATATGGAGGTAATAATATCAAAGTCGTGCTAGTTGAGTAGTTGTGAATTTGAGAAATGCTTGTGTTGAAGTTTGCAAGTCCCGTAGCATGCACGTATGGTAAACGTTATGTAACAAATTTGAAACATGAGGTGTTATTTCATTGTCCTCCTTATGAGTGGCGGTCGGGGACGAGCGATGGTCTTTTCCTACCAATCTATCCCCCTAGGAGCATGCGCGTAGTGCTTGGTTTTTGATGACTTGTAGATTTTTGCAATAAGTATGTGAGTTCTTTATGACTAATGTTGAGTCCATGGATTATACGCACTCTCACCCTTCCATCATTGCTAGCCTCTTCGGTACCGTGCATTGCCCTTTCTCACATTGAGAGTTGGTGCAAACTTCGCCGGTGCATCCAAACCCCGTGATATGATACGCTCTTTCACACATAAACCTCCTTATATCTTCCTCAAAACAGCCACCATACCTACCTATTATGGCATTTCCATAGCCATTCCGAGATATACTGCCATGCAACTTTTCACCATTACGTTTATCATGACACATTCATCATTGTCATATTGCTTAGCATGATCATGTAGTTGACATAGTATTTGTGGAAAAGCCACCGTTCATAATTCTTTCATACATGTCACTCTTGGTTCATTGCATATCCCGGTACACCGCCGGAGGCATTCATATAGAGTCATCTTTTGTACTAGCATCGAGTTGTAATCATTGAGTTGTAAATAAATAGAAGTGTGATGATCATCATTTTCTAGAGCATTGTCCCAAGTGAGGAAAAAAAGAAAGGCCATAAAAAAGAGAAAGGCCCAAATAAAAAAAATCAGAGAAAAAGAGAGAAGGGACAATGTTACTATCCTTTGCCACACTTGTGCTTCAAAGTAGCACCATAATCTTCATGATAGAGCGTCTTTTGTTTTGTCACTTTCATATACTAGTGGGAAATTTTCATTATAGAACTTGGCTTGTATATTCCAACAATGGGCCTCCTCAAGTGCCCTAGGTCTTCGTGAGCAAGCAAGTTGGATGCACACCCACTTAGTTTCTTTTGTTGAGCTTTCATACATTTATAGCTCTAGTGCATCCGTTGCATGGCAATCCCTACTCCTTGCATTAACATCAATCGATGGGCATCTCCATAGCCCATTGATTAGCCTCATTGATGTGAGACTTTCTCCTTTTTTGTCTTCTCCACATAACCCCCTCATCATATTCTATTCCACCCATAGTGCTATATCCATGGCTCGCGCTCATATATTGCGTGAAAGTTTATAGGTTTGAGATTACTAAAGTATGAAACAATTGCTTGGCATGTCATCGGGGTTGTGCATGATGAGAGCATTCTTGTGTGACGAAACTGGAGCATGACTAAACTATATGTTGTGGGGATGAACTTTCTTTGGCCATGTTATTTTGAGAAGACATAATTGCTTAGTTAGTATGCTTGAAGTATTATTATTTTTATGTCAATATGAACTTTTATCTTGAATCTTTCGGATCTAAATATTCATACCACAATTAAGAAGAATTACACTAAAATTATGCCAAGTAGCACTCCGCATCAAAAAATATGTTTTTCTCATTTACCTACTCGAGGACGAGCAGGAATTAAGCTTCGTGATGCTTGATACGTCTCCAACGTATCTATAATTTTTTATTGCTCCATGCTATAGTATCTACTGTTTTGGACATTTGGGCTTTATTATCCACTTTTATATTATTTTTGGGACTAACCTATTAACCGAAGGCCCAGCCCAGAATTGCTGTTTTTTTGCCTATTTTAGGGTTTCAAAGAAAAGGAATATCAAACGGAGTCCAAACAGAATGAAACCTTCGGGAACGTGATTTTCTCACCGAACATGATCCAGGAGACTTGGACCCCACGTCAAGAAACAAAGGAGGAGGCCACGAGGTACGGGGCGCGCCTACCCCCCCCCCAGGCGCGCCCACCACCCTCGTGGGCCCCTTGTTGCTCCACTAACGTACTCCTTCCTCCTATATATACCTACGTACCCCCAAACGATCAGATACGGAGCCAAAACCCTAATTCCACCGCCGCAACTTTCTGTATCCACGAGATCCCATCTTGAGGCCTGTTCCGGAGCTCCGCCGGAGGGGGTATCCATCACAGAGGGCTTCTACATCAACACCATAGCCCCTCCGATGAAGTGTGAGTAGTTCACCTCAGACCTACGAGTCCATAGTTATTAGCTAGATGGCTTCTTCTCTCTTTTTGGATCTCAATACAATGTTCTCCCCCTCTCTTGTGGAGATCTATTCGATGTAATCTTCTTTTTGTGGTGTGTTTGTTGAGACCGATGAATTGTGGGTTTATGATCAAGTCTATCTATGAACAATATTTGAATCTTCTCTGAATTCTTTTATGTATGATTGGTTATCTTTGCAAGTCTCTTCGGATTATCAGTTTGGTTTGGCCTACTAGATTGATCTTTCTTGCAATGGGAGAAGTGCTTAGCTTTGGGTTCAATCTTGCGGTATACTTTCCCAGTGATAGTAGGGGCAGCAAGGCACGTATTGTATTGTTGCCATCGAGGATAACAAGATGGGGTTTTCATCATATTGCATGAGTTTATCCCTCTAAATCTTGTCATCTTGCTTAAGGCGTTACTCTATTTTCATGAACTTAATACTCTAGATGCATGCTGGATAGCGGTCGATGAGTGGAGTAATAGTAGTAGATGCAGGCAGGAGTCGGTCTACTTATCTTGGACGTGATGCCTATATACATGATCATACCTAGATATTCTCATAACTATGCTCAATTTTGTCAATTGCTCAACAGTAATTCATTCACCCACCGTAAAACACTTATGCTCCTGAGAGAAGCCACTAGTGAAACCTATGGACCCCGGGTCTATCTTCATCATATTAATCTTCCAATACTTAGTTATTTACTTTGCTTTTATTTTACTTTGCATCTTTATTACAAAAATACCAAAAAAATATCTTATCATATCTATCAGATCTCACTCTCGTAAGTGACCGTGAAGGGATTGACAACCCCTTATCGCGTTGGTTGCGGGGAGTTATTTGCTTTGTGCAGGTACGAGGGAGTCGCACGTAGCCTCCTACTGGATTGATACCTTGGTTCTCAAAAACTGAGGGAAATACTTATGCTACTATGCTGCATCATCCTTTCCTCTTTGGGGAAATCCAACGCAGTGCTCAAGAGGTAGAAGACACTGTAACGGTGTACAACCCCGGATATGAAGTCTATCACTGGTCCGGACTCGGTCGTTGTAACTGGTTTGGCTTCTATCCATTTGGTGAATTTATCCACCATGACCAACAGGTACTTTTTCTTATGCTTCCTCCTTTAAGGGGTCCGACCATATCAAGCCCCCAGACCGCAAAGGGCCAAGTAATGGGGATTGTTTGTAGAGCGGTAGGTGGCATATGGCTTTGATTTGCAAAAAGCTAAAAACTGACGCAATGTTGGACGAGGTCATGTGCGTCTGCTCGGGCTATCGGCCAGTAGAAACCTGTACGGAAGGCCTTGCTTACCAGGGCGCGAGCTGCGGCGTGATGGCCGCCGAGTCCAGCATGAATTTCTGCCAAAAGTTGTCGTCCTTCCTCATCGGAGATGCACCTTTGAAGTACTCCGGTAGCGCTTTTCTTATAAAGCTCTCCCTCGTGGACCTTGTAGGCTTTAGACCGCCGCACAATGCAATGTGCCTCGTTTGGGTCCTCAGGAAGTTCTTGCCTATTTAGGTAAGCCAAGAAGGGTTTTGTCCACAGGGCGATGACAGCAATAATCACGTGGGCCGAAGGTGTTATTTTGGTGGCGGAGCCTCCGATTACGTCAGAGTGTTCGGGATCTGGTGTTGTGGCCGGATCCGGACTGTTGTTACCGGTCTCCCCTTCCCACACCATGGATGGCTTAAACAGCCTTTCCAAGAAGATATTAGGTGGGACAGGGTAGCACTTAGCGCCGATGCGTGCGAGGATATCTGCCGCTTGATTGTTTTCTCGGACCACATGGTGGAATTTGAGCCCCTCGAACCAAGCTGAAATTTTGAGGACGGCATTGCGGTAAGCCGCCATTTTTGGGTCCTTGGCGTCGAAGTCTCCATTTATTTGAGATATTGCGAGGTTCGAATCCCCACGCACCTCTAGGCGTTGAATGCCCATGGAGACTACCATCCAAAGACCATGCAACAGGGCCTCATATTCTGCTGCATTGTTGGAGTCTGTGTATAATATTTGGAGTGCGTATTGGACTGTATCTCCGGTGGGGGATGTCAGGACGGCGCCTGCCCCCAAACCAGCCAGCATCTTAGAGCCGTCGAAGTGCATGATCCAATTGGAGTATGCGCCGTACTCTTTAGGGAGTTCGGCTTCTGTCCATTCGGCGACGAAATCAGCCAGAACTTGCGACTTAATGGCTCGCCGTGGTTTGTATATTATGTCAAACGGGAGGAGCTCAATAGCCCATTTGGCAATCTGGCCCGTGGCATCGCGGTTATTTATTATGTCGTTGAGTGGTACTTCAGAGGCCACCATAATTGAGCACTCTTGAAAGTAGTGGCATAGCTTTCGAGATGCCATGAAGACTGCGTATGCTATCTTTTGATAATGTGGGTACCGCGATTTGCATGGAGTGAGGATAGTGGATACATAGTATACCGGCTTTTGAAGCGGGAAATTATGTCCGTCCGTCTCTCGTTCGACGACGAGCACTGCGCTTACAACCTGGCGTGTTGCCGCTATATATAACAGCATTGGTTCGCCAATATTTGGCGCGGCTAAGATCGGGTTGCTTGCCAAGAGGGCTTTTATTTCTTCCAATCCAGTCATGGCTGCATCCGTCCACTGGAAGTGTTCGGTGCGTCGAAGAAGGCGATAAAGAGGTAATGCCTTTTCTCCCAATTGGGAGATAAAGCGGCTTAAGGCAGCCATGCATCCGGTTAATTTCTGGACTTGCTTGAGGTCTGTTGGGATAGCCAACTGTGACAGAGCTCGGATTTTATCCGGATTTGCTTCAATTCCTCTACTGGAAACGATGAAGCCCCAGAGTTTTTCGGCGGGCACGCCGAAAACGCATTTTTCCAGATTGAGCTTAATGTCATATGTTCGGAGATTATCGAACGTAAGCCTCAAGTCGTCTATTAAAGATTCGACGTGTCTGGTTTTAATGGCCACATCGTCTACGTATGCCTCCACTGTTTTGTCGATTTGTGTTTCCAGGCATGTCTGAATCATGTGTTGATAGGTTGCACCGGCGTTTTTTTTAACCCGAAAGGCATGGTGTTAAAACAGAAGGGGCCGTATGGAGTCATGAATGTCGTTGCGGCTTGATCGGACTTTGCCATCTTAATTTGATGGTATCCGGAGTATGCATCGAGGAAACACAATGAGTCGTGTCCTGCGGTAGCGTCGATAATTTGATCGATGCGGGGGAGGGGGAAGGGATCCTTGGGGCAAGCCTTGTTAAGGTCCTTGAAATCAGCACATAGGCGCCATGATTTTTCCTTCTTTGGTACCATCACCAGGTTTCCTAGCCAGTCCGGATGTTTTATTTCTCTAATGAATCCGGCCTCGAGTAACTTGGCTAACTCTTCTCCCATGGCTTGTCACTTAGGCTCAGAGAAACGCTGAAGAGTCTGCTTGACCGGCTTGAATCCCTTTAGAATGTTTAGGCTATCCTCGGCCAGCCTGCGTGGGATTCCTGGCATGTCTGGAGGATGAAAGGCGAAGATGTCCCAATTCTCGCGCAAGAACTCCTGTAGTGCGGCGTCTGTTGTGGGGTTCAGCTGTGCCCCAATGGATGCTGTTTTTGTAGGGTCCGTTGGGTGGACCTGCAATTTGACTATTTCGTCCGCTGGTTTAAAAGAGGTGGACTTGGGTCTTTTGTCGAGTATCACGTCGTCCCTGTCCACTGTGGAGCGCATTGCAGTTAATTCTTCAGCCGCGAGGGCTTTGGATAACGCCTCGAGGGCCAGTGCGGCGGTTTTATTTTCGGCGCGGAGTGCTATGTCCGGATCACTAGCTAGAGTGATGATTCCATTGGGCCCGGGCATCTTGAGCTTCATGTACCCGTAATGGGGTATAGCTTGGAAGATCGTGAATGCCTACCGCCCTAAAAGGGTGTGGTATCCGCTGCTAAACGGGACCACTTGGAATGTGATTTCTTCGGACCTATAATTCTCCGACGTGCCAAATACAACATCTAGTGTGACTTTTCCTGCACATCGTGCCTCCCGACTAGGGATGATTCCTCTGAAGGTCGTGCTGCTTTGCTCAATGCGGCTCTTGTCTATTTCCATTTTGCTGAGAGTCTCCTCGTAGATGAGGTTTAATCCGTTGCCACCGTCCATGAGCACTTTAGTAAGACGGAAGCCGTCCACAATTGGACTAAGGACCAAAGCGTCTGGTGCTCGGGCTGTTCGGAATTGAGGTTCGTCACTGGCATTGAAGGTTATAGCCGTATAGTTCCATGGATTTATTGTTGCAACATGGCAGACTTTGGCGAGGCTGTGGAGTGCTCGCTTGCGCCTATTATTTGAGGCGAAAGTCTCGAAGACTGTCAGTACTGTATTGTTATTTTCCACGAGATGGTGCTCTGTGATATTGTTGATGAGGAGATCCTCGCCGCTCTTGGCCACCTGCCGGAGTATCCAACATGCTTGAAGGCTATGTGTTGGCATGGTATCCGGTGTACTGTGAATTTTGCATGGCCCATTAAGCCATCCCTCCAATATGGTTCCATGCCCTGTAGTGGGCTTTGGTTTCTTTGTAATTCGATTGGGTGACTTATGAGAGTACACCCTTTTAGTTTGGATGAAGGGTTTAGTGAGAGCCGGAGGATCCCAGAATTTTGTTTGGGTTTTCTAGGTGCTTTCCATCGCACAGTACTTCTGTAATATGGCCGCCAAGTCAGCGAAGTGTGCTATGTCATAGTGACTTATGGCGTCGAGGATTCCCTTGTCCGTGCAATTTTTGCAAAAGAATGAAATTGCGGCTTCCTCACGACAGTCCTTGACCTTGCTCATTACAAGGAGCAATCTGGCCCAGTAGTGATGTACTGTCTCTTGGGGCTCTTGTCTGATGTGGGAAAGATCACTTATGTGAGGGTGGGTGAGTAGATTTAGGTCCAAACCCTGACCCGATCTGAGACCCAGGGGCAGAGGGGTTTCCGAGCTTGGCAGTTCAGGCTCCAGGACGTTGCCCAATGGTTCTGGCCCACTGTCCGATTCTAGGTTCGAACCTTGGGCCATGTCCTCCCATAGACGGGTATCCGACTCGGAGAGCTCGGGAATCCGGACTTAGTTTATCCTCAAAATAGAGGAAGAATCACTGCATTGCTCCTCCACCACTGCTATTTGATGGGTGACCGGCGTTAGTCTCCCTTTGGTCGGGTTTAAGCCCGATCCGATCATAGTCCGTAGCGACTCCCAAGGCGGTGAAGCAATCCAAGAGCTTGTGCAAAGAAGAGAGCTCCATTGGGTCCATCTACTCAGTGAATCCCGAGCCGATGTGGAGGTTGTTTTTGATGACCCGAGAAGTCACCGTCGGCGTGACGGACGAGCTGGCGGTCATGACGAAGCCACCTAGTCGAAGAGTTTGGCCTACAGCCAGGGCTCCCCTAGAGGTAATGTTGTTCTTGACAACAAGACGAGCCATCAAGTCTTATCGTGACGGCACAGCAGAACTCTCAATGAAAGAACCAATGTCGGTGTCAAAACCGGCGGATCTCGGGTAGGGGGTCTCGAACTGTGCGTCTAAGGCTGATAGTAACAGGAGCCGAGGGACACAATGTTTACCCAAATTCGGGCCCTCTCGATGGAGGTACTACCCTACTTCCTGCTTGATTGATCTTGATGATATGAGTATTACAAGAGTTGATCTACCACGAGATCGTAAAGGCTAAACCCTAGAAGCTAGCCTATGATTATGATCATTGTTGTCCTATGGACTAAACCCTTCGGTTTATATAGACACCGGAGGGGGCTAGGGTTACACAGAGTCGGTTACAAGGGAGGAGATCTACATATCTGAATTGCCAAGCTTGCCTTCCATGCAAAGGAGAGTCCCACCCAGACACGGGACGAAGTCTTCAATGTTGAATCTTCATAGTCCAACAGTACAGCCAAAGTATATAGTCCGGCTGTCCGAGGACCCCCTAATCCAGGACTCCCTCAGCGAGCGAGGCCATCGACCGCCCTCCCCGCCCAATCGAAGGCACGTGAGTATCGACCCCCGCATGCCTTCCCATACTCCATGCATCTGTCACCTACCCCGCGCCGTGCATGCGGCTTACGTGGCGTAAGGATCAGGCGTAATGGGAAACATGGAATGACGGTTCCAAGGTCGAGAGAGTAAATGAGCGGCAGCTCCGCCGTTTCGAGAGGACACGCAAGCCACCTCATTCCGCACACGACCCCCACGTCACGCATCCGACGTGGGTCGTGGGGAAGTGCGACGGGCGAGGAAGATACAACAGTAAAACTCGAGCCCGCATGTCCGCACACCGTTTTGGTGCCAGCCCAACAATGCATCGCACTTATGTATGGCACAGGCCCGGGGGCTCCTGTCGGTGCACAAAAGTAGGGGCTCTCTTTTGTACCCCTTTACTTGTGCGCGGACAGTAAGAGTCGCGCCTACGGCCATACCTAGCGGGGCAGAGGAAGCAGAAGCACAGGAATACTAGAGCAGTGCTCCAGCCAGGAGCACAAGACAACCAAAACAACGCCAACGCCAGAGACATGAAGAGCAAGAGGGTGAGGTGGACTCCCCCGGCAAGACCCTTGCCAGGGCGGCCTCCGCGGCCCCGGCAAGAGCCTTGCCGGGGCAACTTGCCCAATGCCAACAGAGCGCGCCACCCTTGAGCCCAAGGGTTCCAACACCATCAACCACATCGGAACCAAAGCTCGGGAGGCACCTCCCTGGTGGCATGCAGATCTTCGAGAAGATCATAGGCGCACAAGACTAGATGAGGACCAGAAGACGACGATCCTCGACAAAATCCTTGCCAAGGAAATCCATGAGACCCCCGGCAAGATCCTTGCCGGGGACGACCATGATGCCACGGCAAGACCCTTGCCGGGGCCCCGACAAGGGCCTTGCCGAGGACACCTGCGGGGCCACAGCTAGGCCCACGTCTGCCAAGACCCCACCGCCATTCCCATACAGCTGCCAGCCCAACTAGCTGGGCAGGCACCTGCATGGTGACGCGTGGCCTCCAGGCCAACTCAGCAAGCACTTACGTGGTGGCATGCAGATCTTCGTGAAGACTCTACCACCAGGCCATCTCAGCAGCCTGCCAGCTTGCATGGCGTTGCATGCCTCATTGGCCTGGATGCGCGTCGGAGCGAGATGGAACGGCGACGGATGGGACGGGCCTCGTTACCGTCCCCAATAAAGCAATGGGACACCTAAGGAGCACATTTAATGTGCCTAGTCCCGTGATGACAGGCGATAAGCTTGTACACTGTTTACCTTTCCACCTCCTGTGTGCCACTGTGGCGACCCTTTTTTGACTATAAAAGGAGGCCCGAGGCGTACTAGAGAAGGATTCGGACCTTTTGGACTACGCACGCACCGCAGCTAGTTCGAAGGCTCAAGAACACTCAAATATACACCAAAGCAGGACTATGGTATTACGCATCCATGCGGCCCGAACCTGGGTAAATGATCCTTGTGCTGCCTACTAGACCCGCTCTTTGCACACTCCGCGCCCGCCAACCGTAGAAGGGGTCCCAGTGATCCCATAGGTGTCGTTCCCACCGACAGATGGACCGATTGAGATGAGAGAAGCTGGTATGAACTCGACCTATCTTGTTTTTGTAAATATGATTAGTTCATTGTTCCCGATTCAGCCTATTATGAATGAAATATGTTTGCAATGACAATTAGAGATTATAGTTGTTCATGACATGCTTAATTAGCTAGGAGTTTATAATGGTTTACCTTGCGTGCCAACATGCTATTAAAATGGTTGTGATGTGGTATGATAGGGTGGTATCCTCCTTTGAACAATTTGAGTGGCTTGACTTGGCACATGTTCACGCATGGAGTCGAAACAAAATCAACATAGCCTCCATGATATTTATGTTCATGCTGAATTAAATCCTACTCATGCTTGCACTCAGTGTTGATTAATTTTAATGCATGTTCATGACTGTTGTCGCTCTCTAGCTGGTCGCTTCTCAGTCTCTTTCTATCCTTCACTTGTACTAAGAGGGAATACTGCTTGTGCATCCACTTCCATAAAACCCAAAGGTTATTCCATATGAGTCCACCATACCTTCCTATATGCGGTATCTACCTGCCGTTCCAAGTAAATTCGTATGTGCCAAACTCTAAACCTTCAAATGAAATTCTGTTTTATATGCTCGAATAGCTCATGTATCAACTAGGGTTGTCTATATCTTCCATGCTAGGTAGGTTATTCTCAAGAGGAGTGGACTCCGCTCCTCATTCACGAGAAAATGGCTGGTAACCGGGGTGCCTAGTCCCATGCTTAAATTAAAATAATTGCAAACAAAACTCCCCAGGGATTGTTGTTAGTTGGAGGCACCCATTATTTCGGACAAGCCATGGATTGATGTTTGTTGGTGGTGGGGGAGTATAAACTTTACCATTCTGTTTGAGAACCGCCTATAATGTGTGTAGCATGGAAGATATCGAGATCTCTCAGTTGTTATGTTGACAATGAAAGTATAACACTCAAAATATTATTTATCTCTATTTCAAAATCGAGCTCTGGCACCTCTACAAATCCCTGCTTCCCTCTGCAAAGGGCCTATCCATTTAATTTTATGTTGAGTCATCATCCTCTTATTAAAAAGCACCAGTTGGAGAGCACCGCTGTCATATGCATGCATTACTATTAGTTTAGATTGAGTATGACAGTGACTGGATCTATTTTACCATGAATTACAATGTTTAGTCAGTCCTTGAACTTCAAAGGTGCTCTGCATTTATGTTTTGTGGTCTCAGAAAGGGCTAGCGAGATACAATCTTGTTATATCTTCTTGTGATTATATCTTCTTGTTATATCTTCTTGAGATTTATTATTATTACTCGCTAGTTAATTATATATAAATATGAGTAAACATGCGACCTAAATGTTATTGTGAATATGGTTAGTTCATAATCTTTGCTGAAAACTTGAATGCTGGATTTACATATTTACAACAACAAGATCAAACAGAGTTTGTAAAAGTTTTTTCGTTATCACTTTCAGTTTGTCAACTGAATTTCTTGAGGACAAGCAAAGGTTTAAGCTTGGGGGAGTTGATACGTCTCCATCGTATATCTACTTTTCCAAACACTTTTGACCTTGCTTTGGACTCTAACTTGCATGATTTCAATGGAACTAACCCGGACTGACGCTGTTTTCAGCAGAATTGCCATGATGTTATTTTTGTGCAGAAATAAAAGTTCTCAGAATGACCTGAAACTTCACGGAGAATTTTTTTGGAATTTATAAAAAATATTGGTGAAAGAATCAACACCAGGGGGCCGACACCCTGTCCACGAGGGTGGGGGCGCGCCCCCTATCTCGTGGGTCCCCTAAGGCTCCACCGACCTCAACTCCAACTCTATATATTCATGTTCGGGGAGAAAAAATCAGAGAGAAGGATTCATCGCATTTTATGATACGGAGCCGCCGCCAAGCCCTAATCTCTCTCGGGAGGGCTGATCTGGAGTCCGTTCGGGGCTCCAGAGAGGGGAATCCGTCGCCATCGTCATCATCAACCTTCCTCCATCACCAATTTCATGATGCTCACCGCCGTGGATGAGTAATTACATCGTAGGCTTGCTGGACGGTGATAGGTTGGATGAGATTTATCATGTAATCGAGTTAGTGTTGTTAGGGTTTGATCCCTAGTATCCATTATGTTCTGAGATTGATATTGTTATGACTTTGCTATGCTTAATGCTTCTCACTAGGGCCCGAGTGTCATGATTTCAGATCTGGACCTATTATGTTTCCATGAATATATGTGAGTTATTGATCCTATTTTGCCAGTCAATAGTCACCTACTATGAGTTATGATCCGGTAACCCCGAAGTGACAATAACCGGGATTCGGGACCACTCCCGGTGATGACTATAGTTTGAGGAGTTCATGTATTCACTAAGTGTTAATGCTTTGTTCCGGTACTCTATTAAAAGGAGGCCTTAATATCCCTTAGTTTCCAATAGGACCCCGTTGCCACGGGAGGGTAGGATAAAAGATTTCATGCAAGTTCTTTTCCATAAGCACGTATGACTATATTCGGAATACATGCATACATTACATTAATGAACTGGAGCTAGTTCTGTGTCACCCTATATTATAATTGTTGCATGAGGAATCGCATCTAATATAATTATCCATCACTGATCCATTGCCTATGAGCTATTCACATATTGATCTCTGCTTAGTTACTTTTCCGTTGCCACTGTTACAATCACTACAAAACCAATACTGTTACTTTTGCCACCGTTACCGTTACTTCCATATTACTTTGCTACTAAATACTTTGCTGCAGATATTAAGTCTTTCAGGTGTGGTTGAATTGACAACTGAACTGTTAATACTTGAGAATATTCTTTGGCTCCCCTTGTGTCGAATCAATAAATTTGGGTTGAATACTCTACCCTCCAAAACTGTTGTGATCCCCTATACTTGTGGGTTATTAAGGTGCACTACAGGTATCTCTGAAAGTGTTTGTTGGGTTGGCACGAATCGAGACTTGGATTTGTCGCTCCGTATGACGGAGAGGTATCTCTGGGCCCACTCGGCAATGCATCATCATAATGAGCTCAATGTGACTAAGGAGTTAGCCAGGGATCATGCATTATGGAACGAGTAAAGAGACTTGCCGGTAACAAGATTGAACGAGGTATGGGGATACCGACGATAGAATCTTGGGAAAGTAACATACCGATGGACAAAGGGAATTGTATAAGCGATTGATTGAATCCCCGACATCGTGGTTCATCCGATGACATCATCGTGGAACATGTGGGAGCCAATATGGGTATCCAGATCCCGCTATTGGTTATTGGCCGGAGGGTGTGTCTCGGTCATGTCTGCATGGTTCCCGAACTCATAGGGTCCACACACTTAAGGTTCGGGGACACTAGAGTTGTAATGAAAATAGTATGTGGTTACCAAAGTTTGTTCGGAGTCCCGGATGAGATCCCGGATGTGATGAGGAACTCTGGACTGGTCCGGAGGTGAAGATTGATATATTGGACGAAGGGTATTGGCGTCCGGAATTGTTCTGGGAGTACCGAGTGACGACCAGCGTGACCGAAAGGAGTTTCGGAGGCCCTGGCAAGTGTTTGGGGCGTTATGGGACAAGGGGAGGGGGCACACCAGCCCACTAAGGGGTTATGCGCCCCTCCCACCCCATCTCACATAACCTGGAGAGGTGGGGGCGCCTCCCCTAGGGCAGCCGCCCCTCCCGGCTTGGGGGGCAAGTTTCCTAGGGGTCGGATCGCCCAAACCCATCTAGGGTTTCCCCTGTGGCCTCCGCCCCTCCACTAGGGAAACCCTAGGGCGCCTCCTCCTTCCTCCTTCCCCCTATATATAGTGAGGGAAAGAGAGGGCAGATGCACCCCTTCCCCAGGCGCAGCCCCTCCCTCCTCCAACACCTCCTCCTCCATAGTGCTTAGCGAAGCTCTGTTCGAGAACCACGAGCTCCACCGCCACCACGACGTCGTGCTGCCGGAGTTCTCCCTCAACTTCTCCTCTCCCCTTGCTGGATCAAGAAGGAGGTGGCGTCCCCAGGCTATACGTGTGTTGAACGCGGAGGCCCCGTCCGTTCGGCACTTGGATCGGATCTTCCACGATTTGAATCGTCGTGAGTACGACTCCATCAACCGCGTTCTTGTAACGCTTCCGCTTAGCGATCTTCAAGGGTATGAAGATGCACTCCCTCTCTCTCTCGTTGCTAGCATCTTCTAGATTGATCTTGGTGACACGTAGGAAAATTTTGAATTATTACTACGTTACCCAATAGATAATAGTTGCCGGTATGTCACAAATGTGTATGGACCTAACTCTGTGGATGGCAAACTAGAATTTGTGTCTTGGCTGCAGAATCTTAATATCAATCAAAACAAGCTTTGGATGATATTGGGGGATTTCAACTTTATCAGAGGCCCTGATAACAGAAACAAGCCAGGTGGTGACCCAAACAGCATGATGCTCTTCAATAATATCATCATAAATCTTGATTTAGTGGAAATACCATTGAAAGGAAGATCATATACTTGGAGTAATAAACAGGACAACCCACTGTTGGAAAAGTTGGATTGGTTGTTCACTAGTTCCCACTGGACTACCGCTCATCCTTCTACCATGGCAATCCCTTTGGCCAAGATCTCATCTAACCATGACCCATCAAAGTCATGATAGAATTAACATTCCTAAATGCAACATCTTCAGATTTGAGGAATTTTGGACAGAGTTAATGGTTTCATTGAAGTAGTAGAAAACCATTGGTACAATTCAATACACTTCTCTAATTCTGCCAAACATCTCAATGCCAAGTTTAAGGCACTTAGAAGAGGCTTCAGAAAGTGGAGTAAGAAATTCTCACAGCTCAGTAAAACTATTGAGAACTGTTGTTTCCATGTCAACCTTATTAATGGTGTGGAAGATCAAAGGTTACTTACCAGGGGGATTCATGAATATCCTCATCATCCATACTAATAAGCTTTTGGAGGCTAAAATAATATACTGGAGAATAAGAGCAAATATTAGATGGGCAAAACTTGGTGATGAGAATACTAAGTTTTTTCATGCTATTGCATCACAGGTATTTAGACATAATTACATCACTTTCCTGATATCTTTAGATGGTCAATACGGTTATGATCATGATCAAAAGGCTGCCATAATCTGGGCTTCATTTAAGGAGAGAATTAGCACACAGAATGACAGTTATAGGGACTTTGACATTTCCCATTTGAGCATGAATAGTATACCTTTAGATCTGGATAGGCCTTTTTCCATTGAGGAAATTGATGAAATTATTAAAAACATGCCCAATGATAAGTCCTCTGGACCTAATGGCTTTGATGGTTTATTTATGAAAAAGTGTTGGCACATCACCAAGCATTGTTTTTATA
The DNA here is from genome assembly GCF_002162155.2 of Triticum dicoccoides. Taxonomy (NCBI): domain Eukaryota; kingdom Viridiplantae; phylum Streptophyta; class Magnoliopsida; order Poales; family Poaceae; genus Triticum; species Triticum dicoccoides. The sequence goes on from NC_041386.1 coordinate 639,140,187, forward strand.
AATTCATTAATGATTGTCATTAAGAATATGTATCTCTGCCGCATATCAATACTGCTTATATTGCCCTTATCCCTAAAAAGGACAACCCTGAATCACCCATTGATTTTAGGCATATTTCCCTAGTGAGTATGCCTATCAAAATTCTCACAAAATTACTTGCCAACATAGCTCAGCTAGTTATTCTATCAAGAGTTAGCAAAAATCTGTATGGGTTTATTAAAACTAGGAACATTCAGGACTGTCTTGCTTGGAGTTTTGAATACATACACATGTGTCAGAAATCAAAAAAGGAAATCATCATTTTCAAGATTGACTTTGTGAAAGCTTTTGACAAGGTTAACTATACTGATATCCTTTTCATGATGAAGCACTCTGGATTTAGTGACAAACGGATCAGATGGGTCAACATGATTTTGTCTACTGCTTCCACCTCTATTATTCTTAATGGTGTGCCTGGGAAAAATATACATTGTAAATGTGGTGTTAGGCAAGGGGATCCATTTTCACCTCTTTTATATGTACTGGTTGGAGATTTAATGCAAATTTTGGTCAATGAAGCTTGGAGAAGTGGTGTTCTTAGTTTACCTATTGACACCAATTACACTGAAAGTTATCCCATTATCCAGTATGATGATGAGACACTTGTCATATTACCTGCAGATGAGGAACAAATTAACATTTTCACTGGCATACTGGATAGTTTCTCCAGGTTTACTGGGCTAATTGTTAACTACAAGAAATCATCTCTTGTTCCAATCAATATCTCTGATGACAAAGCCCAAGAATTAGCAGACATTCTTAAATGTAAGAAGGAGTCTAACGGTGTCCTAGACTAGGGGGTACTCACCACGTCATCTCCCGATCTATTAGATTGGGCCGAGGACCCCCATGGCCGTATACTCATGAGCCAGTTCGGACAGCTGCCGCATACAGGGAAGATTCCACAAGACTTGGTGATCAAGACAAGGACTCCTCCCCACCGGCGTATTCGGCTAGGACTCTTGTTATCCTAGGCCTCTAGTACATTATATAAACGGAGGCCAGGCTAGTCGATAGATCAGATACACAACATACAATCATACCATAGGCTAGCTTCTAGGGTTTAGCCTCTCTGATCTCATGGTAGATCTACACTCGTACTACCCATATCGTCGATATTAATCAAGCAGGATGTAGGGTTTTACCTCCATCAAGAGGGCCTGAACCTGGGTAAAACATCATGTCCCCTGCCTCCTGTTACCATCCGCCTTAGACGCACAGTTCGGGACCCCCTACCCGAGATCCACCGGTTTTGACACCAACATTCGTGCTTTCATTGAGAGTTCCGTTGTGTGATCGGCAAAAGGATTGATGGCTCGCCTTGGTTCGACCAAGAAATGCGCCCCGTGTTCGGATCACCATGTTTGGATGAGGGCCTTCATCAAACATCAACTCCGATCTCTATCAAGATCATGGAGGAATCATCCATGTAGTTCGGGGGCTCAATCTCAACATTGCCCTCAAGCGACCGTGCTATTTTTCTAGACAGCAAACTCGTATCTGCCGCCACCACCCCCTCGAGTATCGCTTTGACGGTTGCTTCGGTGAGATTGTGCGGAATTGATTCTACGTCAACCATGCCAAATTTCATCAAGTTCTGATGGAGGAATCTCTGGCAATCTATGATATACCGGAGTCGTTTCGAATCTGGATGGGAATCTGGACGAGTTTGGAGCGTGGAGTCCAGCATCTAGCTCGGACATCCTTTGGAAGATCCAACCGTTGATCAGCTGCGGAATTCCTATATCTACCACCCCTCAAAATTTCAGCTCGATCCGACCGTTCAAACTCCGGGAACCTTCCGATTAGTGCATCACTTTTCAGATCTGTTTTCTGCGCGAATACGGATCCAACCCGAACTCATGTTTCTTTACGAACGTGATATTTGACAACCTTATTAAAAGGAATTTTCTTCTAAAGTATTGTGCGTTGTTTTTAACACACGCCCATAAAAATTTAATCCTCCTCTGAGGTAATCTTCGCCATCACGCTGGTGTCAAACAAGTCCGGCAATATAGCTCCACGTCTGCCGAGCTGCGTTAGACACATCGCCGCTTTATTGAGCTGAGCTCAACTCCTTCAATCATCATCTCGGCAAGCTGAACAAGAGTTCGGCATCACGAAGGATAAATGATCATCAACGTCGCTGCCCCAAGGACTACACGGAGCGGGCACACTGGCATCGCCACGCAGTAGCTGCATCAAGCAGCGTCGATCGTGTCACAAGTCTTGACCTGCGTCGGCATCACCATGCTGCCTCTTCTTCAACTCATCATCAAACACGCCGACCTGTTTCAACACATCGGCTGACTGGTAGACTCCGGCATCTCTTCGACGAGCCGCTCCAACACCTCGACTAGACCGGGGGCTTCATCATCTCTTCATCAACATACTCCGATGACTTCGGCGTCACCGGTCGACCAGCTTCGTCACGTTAGCTGGACTGAGGCTTCGCCTCGGCAAGCCAACCTTTGCCAACATCCCCATGCCGTCGCTTTATCGCCCATCTGGCAATGGGTGTGCGGATCGAGTCCCAATTTTGAGAATCACCTTTCTTCGGATCACTACAACAAATAAACCAGGTGCTATTAATCCTAGTATTTTTTGCTTGTTTGGGTTCATTCTTCCCAAGGAATTATTACTCTGGTTTGTCCATCATATATACACAGGCTATCAAATGGTGGCCGCATTAACGACAGTCGCATGGTGGTTCGGTCAGTTTCCGTACATAGTCCGGCGAACGCCGCATCCGGAACTTGGTCCGACCTGTGAATTCGGGCTTTACCACGCCTTTACCGCATCACGTCGACGCCCTGCATCGACATTGACTTCGTCGCCAGGCCATATTTCTTTTATTACTCACTTTGCATAAATTATTTATTATGCAACGATTTTTTTAATTATTATTATTACTATTATCTCCGGTTTGCACTATTTTTGTGCACAGGAAAATGATCCGGGGACTTCGGCGTCACTCTGCCGATCTGCATTGACCGTGCTAGGTCACCACTTCGGCGTGTTGAGCTCTCCGCTTCGCCACCTTGGGACCGGCTTGGGGGATGGAACCTTGTCCCGCATCAAGCTCAGACCGCGTCATCAATACCGAACACATTAACCAGCTAAGTCGCTTTCATGCTCAAAGCTTTAATTTTTAACTTGTGTTCGGTTCGACCAAACATTATACCTTTTTTGGAGAAAAAAAAGTTGCTTGTAAATTTTTTTCCTTGTCATAACCTTGTCTGTGACACATAAATTTAAATACCCAATTCATTTGGGGGCTTCCTTCATGAAGTTTTTCCTCTTGCATATGATTATACTTGTACGGCTTCGTTCCTTGTTCGTGTATTACGCCACAATATGCACCATATTGACGTAAGTGATTTGCAAGCTGGGTTGCCTCGCTCCTGTGTTTACCCCTACATTCCCGATTGTTCGGCTAGGGAGTAAAGGGAGCACCTCTGCGATTATCGCGATCGGGTCATCCGATCCGGACCTCAGACTGGGTGAAGCCGAAAGCTAGCGCTCTTATAGTTTTCAATGATGGTCGGCACACAACGGAACTCATGAGTACAAAAAAATCTATTGCACAAGTCTCATAATAACAGTGAGCACCGAAGAAAGGTATCAGTGGGGGTACTATTTTCTTCGAAGATGCTTCTTACACTTCGCAGTAATATAGCATAAGTTCCCTGAGCGCGCTTTGTCTGTTACACCCTTATGGCCTGGTTGCCTGGTTATTGGAAACACCGTCGATATTCTCGACAGATGGAGTACATAACACTTTTCGGTCCTTGACCGAAGAGGGAGAAGCCGACGGTCGGTTAAGACATGTTTAAAGTTCGGTTGAACATAGATATGATATAAGTACTTTGGTACATGCAATCATTCTTTTACCCAAGTCACTTGGGGGCTCTTAAGTTTATTTGAGCCGTTTTATAATAAGTGTTCTTCTTCTTAGTTGTTGCAAAGTTTTTATTACTATTATTATTTATCACTCCTTTTTTCGACACAAGCGTGTGGTCACTAGCCGGGGAGCCTAATTTCTCTCTCAAAGCCGCTAGAGTTTGGTTTGCTAAACTGGCCTAATGAGAAGTACTCCGCCTTCGGGATAGGAGGTTGAAGCCGTAGGCTGACCCGCTTGAAGTCTTGAGATAGGATGTGTCATTTTAAAGCACGACAGAAGAACTTTTTTTCTAAAGTCCAATTTTCGGATTGGCACCGAACACTTGATCTTGTTCGGACGTCAAGTTTTTACTGACGTTTTTTGGTTTTCCAAGCTTATGGCACTTTTAAACTATTTATGTGTTTTTAGCACAAGTCTTGCAGTGCAACGTCGGACACATTTAGAGATTCGGCAAAAACATTCTCGGATATTGCTATATATGCATCGGTTTCGAATTGTGTCTTAGGTCAATAGTTGGGTTGCCCGGCTCCTGCGGTTGCCTCCTACGTTCCGCTTTGTTCAGCTAGGTGTGCAAAGGGAGAACCACTGTGATTGTGCTTCCAGCTCACATGGTTAACCACCTCAGTGGAGAAAGCCGAAAACTGACTGTCACAATAAGCGTAAACTGGTCAGCGATCCGATGACTGTGTTAAATGACGGGCCATTCATAACAATGGCCGAAGTGTTTACGGCTTGACCTCGACTGTCGCCGAACACTATCGGGGGCTATTAACTGGCCTCCCAAACTAAATCATCGATATTTTGCTCTCACATTAGAGTTGAGGTTTCATGATCATGCTTAGCATGACAACCCAAAGAAAGGAACCGATAGCGGGACTATTTTCTTTGGAAGACATTTCTTATGTTAAACAGTAATACAACATATCTCTCTACGCACCTTTGTTTATAAAACCGTAAGGCCAGATTACCTTATTTGTTGTAAATATTTGCCCTCATAAAGGCTTTATAAAGTAGGACAAACACTCCTCGGCTACTGGCCGAGGAGGTGGAAGCCGATGGTCGGTCACCAAAGTTTTGTACAATGTGGATCCGAGCATTAATGACATAAAGTACTTGGATACATAGAGTCATTACACATAATTTGTGATTTTACTATGGATATCAATCCTTAATTCGGCCACCCGTGCCCGCATTAAGGCTCGGGGACTACTGGGCTTCGGGCTTATTATTTACAAATATTAAAGGGGCACATTGATCCCCTGATCTGGTGTTGCCACCCGACAAGTGTCTCGGGGGCTACTGCATTGCCTGTCCAATGCAGAAAATTTTTAAGTGTAATACAGTTTCCGAGGAGATTTTGATCCTCAGGTTGGTCGGCCACACCCAACCTGAGTCTCGAGGACTGAGCACGTCGCTTTTTGTGTCCCGAAGTATTCTGCCGAGCTAGGACTTGATCCTCAGACAAATTTTGCAAATCAACCTGAGTCTCAGCGGCTACTGGGACCAGCATCTTATGTCATCCTTCAGGTGCATCTCGGGTTTTAGACCGATACAGACCTTGAGGGCTACTAGCTATATATCTCGGCAGAGAATAAATTGCACCAATAAAAAATATTGACAAAAAATCGGCCCACGGTCGGGGTGGTGCACCACCTCGGAAGCAGTCCGGCATAAAGCTCGGGCGCTAGTGGCTGGCTCCATAGAGGGCATTTCCGGTATTAAGCTTGGCTAAACTCCTTCAACTTTTTTGAACCAAGGTGATTTATGACACCTCGGATATAGTCCGACGTTGGAGCTCGGATACAGTCCGGCGTTGGAGCTTGGACATAGTCCAGCGTTGGAGCTTGGACGCAGTCCGTCGTTGGAGCTCGGAAGTAGTCCAGTGTTGGAGCTTGGACGTAGTCCGGCGTTGGAGCTTGGAAGCAGTCCGACATTGGTGCTCGGATGCAAAGGATACATCGAATGTAGTCTAGCATTGGAGCTCGGACGCAAGAGGACACTACCTCCCGGGAACAACTTCAAACCCGAGGTGTGGCATAAAAATAACAAGGCATTGATAAAGGCCGGAAACATAAAGGGGCTCCTCGGATACCCAACGCGTAAACTCGTCGAATGCATTTCGGCGATCCTCAAGATCGAAGATGAGAAGATTTGTTTAACCAGTTTTCAAGACCGACAACCGAAGATGAAGAATAGTTCGGAAGAATCGAGGAGCGTCCCTAACTTGAAGACCGGTTCAGGGGGCTACTGATGGTGTCCTGGACTAGGGGGTACTCACCACGTCGTCTCCCGATCTGTTAGATTGGGCCGAGGACCCCCATGGCCGTATACTCATGGGCCAGTTCAGACAGCTGCCGCATACATGGAAGATTCCACAAGACTTGGTGATCAAGACACGGACTCCTCCCCACCGACATATTCGGCTAGGACTCTTGTTATCCTAGGCCTCTGGTGCATTATATAAACCGAGGCCAGGCTAGTCGATAGATCAGATACACAACATATAATCATACCATAGGCTAGCTTCTAGGGTTTAGCCTCTCTGATCTCGTGGTAGATCTACTCTTGTACTATGCATATCATCGATATTAATCAAGCAGGACGTAGGGTTTTACCTCCATCAAGAGGGCTCGAACCTGGGTAAAACATCGTGTCCCCTGCTTCCTGTTACCATCCGCCTTAGACGCACAGTTCGGGACCCCCTACCCGAGATCCGCCGGTTTTGACACCGACAGAGTCCATGCCTTTCACTTACTTAGGATTGCCTATGGGTACTACCAGACCTAAAGTCAATGATCTCATGCCTATGGTATCTAGATTGGACCACAAATTATCTGACATTGCCAACTTGATGTCATATTCTAGAAGGCTCACACATCTCAAAGCCATTGTATCTACATTGCACATATTTGACATGTGTTGTATCAGAGTACCATTTACCATTCTAGATCACTTTGAGAAATCTGGGAGAAGCTTCCTTTCATATGGGAAAGGGATCAACAAACATGGAAACTGCTTGGTTAAGTGGGAGAAAGTATGTCTACCTAAAAAAGAAGGAGGACTAGGAGTGCTAGATCTAAGAATGCAAATTAGAGCTCTCCTTACAAAGTACTTATACAAATTTTTCAATAAGAAGGATATTCCCTAGGTGAATTTGATTTGGAACAATTACTATCCTAATGGGGAATTACCAAAATTTCCCACACCGATGGGATCCTTCTGGTGGAGAGACTGTTACTCTATTCTCCAAGATTATAAAAGCATGACAGTTTGTTCTGCAGGAATTGGTAACACTGTTAGCCTATGGTATGATAAATGGTGCTCTCAGTCAATGATGAACATGATGGCTCAACTATTTTCCTATGCAAAAAATGAACATATATATCACTCTGGAGGCTACCACCAATCTGGATGACATCAACTATTATGAGATGTTTCATCTTCCAATGTCCAGCATTGTTGTCCAACAGAGTTCTCAACTTAGAGACCTGATTAATGTCAGGGGAATCAGACTGAGAAGGATTCATGGAAATTTTATTGGGATGGTACTAACTATTCCAATAAACGAATATATCTGGAATATATTGGGAACCCTGATGATGCACCCAAGCCATTTCATTTGATATGGAAATCTTGCACCCTAGCTAAGCAAAAAAAATTCTTCTGGTTACTTCTATAGGACAGACTAAATACTAGAGATTTGCTTACCAGTAAAAGTTTTCATATTGAGTCTACCAGATGTGTGTTGTGTGATGATGAACCAAAGGAATATCTTACTCACTTGTTCTTTAGCTGTGATTTCAGCCAGAATTTTTGGATGGCTATTGGCTTTCAATGGAACACAGATTTTGAGCTATTGGAAATGCTCATGGAGGGTAAGAGGTATTATAATGTTGTATGTTTTAAGGAATGCCTCATAGCAGGGTGTTGGAGTATTTGGAAGCACGGGAACCGCATCTCTTTGATCATAAACCCAAGAGCTTGCAATACTGTATTAGTACTTTCAAGGAGACCTTTGAGATGATCATTAAAAAAGCCAAACCTAGTTTGAAAGAAGGGATGCAGAGTTGGCTAGATTATTTGTAGACTCTTTTCTTCACATGTAACTCTTGTATAGTGATGTAATTTGTGACCTCATATTAATGAAAATCAGAGTTATAGTGGGGGTCTACCCCACTGTGTTTGCTAAAAAAAATCTTAATCTTAACAGTAGGTTGCAACTCATCATAAATTTTCTAGGGATAGAAACTTTCAATTCAAGCTTTTCTTCAAAAGATTGCATCATAGCATCAATGATATGTTTAGTGAAAGCTTTGTTTTGATTGTAAGCGTGAGGATAATTCAACATGGATTGCAATAAGGAAATACAATCTATTAAAGAGCAATTATCATAATTAAATTCCATGAAATCTAAAAGAGTGGGTTCATTGCTACTTAAAGTTTTGACCTCTCCAATCCCACTTTTATCAATTTTTGCATCAAGATCTAGAAACTCCGAATATTGGGACGCCTTCTAAGTTCTAACTAAAGTTGACTCTTCTCCTGTCCCATCTTTATGAAGATTAACATTGGAAAACAAATATTCAATAGGAGTCACATCAATCACTTTAAGATCTTCATCATTATTTTCACGGAAACTAGAAGAACACGCTTTTATAAACCAATCTTTCTTAGCACGCATCTTAGCGGTTCTTTCTTTGCACTCATCAATGGAAATTCTCATGGATTTGAGAGACTCATTGATACCATGCTTAGGTGGAATATATCTAAGTTTGAAAGAATCAACATCAAGAGAAATTCTATCCATGTTCCTAGCCAAATCATCGATCTTAAGCAAAAAAAATTCAATCAAAGCATTGAAATTCTTTTGCGAACTTGTAAATTCTTTAACACTATTCTCAAAATCAGAGAGCACCTTATTATAATTTCCATAAGAATTGTTGTAGGAATTACCATAATTATTATAGGAATTACTAGGAAACCGCCTAGGAAAATTACCTCTATACGCGTTATTACCAAAATTGTTCCTACCAACAAAATTCACATCCAAAGGTTCATTATTGTTTTCAACCAAAGTAGACAAAGGCATATCATTAGGATCAATAGGAGCACTCTTATTAGCAAACAATTTCATAAGCTCATCCATCTTTCCACTCAAAACATTAATCTCTTCAATTGCATGCACTTTTTTACTAGTGGGAGATCTTTCGATATGCCACTGATAATAATTAACCATAATATTATCTAGGGGTTTAGTATCTTCTCCTAAAGTAATTTCCATAAAAGTGCCTCCTGCGACCGAATCTAAAAGATTTCTAGAAGCAAAATTCAATCCGGCATAAAAAATTTGTATAATCATCCACAAATTCAAACCATGACTAGGGAAATATCTAATCATCAACTTCATCATCTCCCAAGATTGTGCAACATGTTCATGATCAAGTTGCTTAAAATTCATAATATCATTCTAAGCGAGATGATCTTAGCGGGAGGAAAATACTTGGAAATAAAAGCATATTTACACTTGTTCGATGAATCAATACTATTTTAGGCAAAGATGAAAACCAAGTTTTAGCACGATCCCAAAGCAAGAATGGAAATAGCTTCAATTTAACAATATTATTATCCACATCTTTTTTATTTTGCATATCACACAAATCAACAAAATTATTATGATGGGATGCGCATCATTAGGAAGGCGGGAAAATTGATCTTTCATGATAAGATTCAGCAAAGCGGTATTAATTTCGCAAGATTCCGCATTAGCATCGGGAGAAATCCGAGTACTAATAAAATCATTGTTGTTGGTATTGGAAAAGTCACACAATTTGGTATTATCTTGAGCCATCATGACAAAGCAATCAATCCAACACACGAGCACTCAAGAAGCAAACGAACGAGACGAACAGTAGAGGGGCGAAGAAAAGGCGAACCTTTTCGAAAATCATTTTATAAGTGGGAGAGAGGAAAACGAGAGGCAAATGGCGAATAATGTAATGCGAGGGATGAGAGTATATGATGGGTACTTGGTATGTCTCGGCTTGACGTAGATCTCCCCGGGAACGGTGCCAGAAATCCTTCCTGCCACCTCTTAAGCTTGCATTGGTTTTCCCTTGAAGAGGAAAGGGTGATGCAGCAAAGTAGAGTAAGTATTTGCCTCAGTTTTGAGAACCAAGGTATCAATCCAGTAGGAGACAACGCGACAAGCCACCGAATACCTGCACAAACAAACACCAACTTGCACCCAACGCGATAAGGGGTTGTCAGTCCCTTCACGGTTATTTGCAAAGTGAGATCTGATATAGATGGATAAACGGTAAAATAATATTTTTAATATTTTTGGTTTATATATCGGAAAGTAAAAGATTGCAAAGAAAGTAAATCGGAAACTAGAATTGTAGATCAGAAACTTATAAGATGGAAAATAGACTCGGGGGCCATAGGTTTCACTAGAGGCTTCTCTCCAAATTGAAATTATTACAGTGGGTGAACAAATTATTGCCAATCAATTGATAGAAAAGGGCAAACTTATGACGATATCTAAGGCAATGATCATGAACATAGGCATCACGTCCGTGTCAAGTAGACCGAAACGATTCTGCATCTACTACTATTACTCCACACATCGACGGCTATCCAGCATGCATCTAGAGTATTAAGTTCATAAAGAACGAATTAATGCCTTAAGCAAGATGACATGATGTGTAGAGGAATTAACTCAAGCAATATGATGAAAACCTATCTTTTTATCCTCGATGGCAATAATACAATACGTGTCGGTTCCCCTTCTATCACTAGGATTGAGTACCGCAAGATTGGACCCAAAGCTAAGCACTTCTCCCGTTGCAAGAAAAACCAATCTAGTTGGCCAAACCAAATCAATAGTTCGAAGAGACTTGCAAAGATATCAAATCTTGCATATAAGAATTCAGAGAAGATTCAAATAATATTCATAGATAAGCAGATCATAAATCCACAATTCATCGGATCTCGGCAAACACACTGCAAAAGAGTATTACATCAAATAGATCTCCAAGAACATCGAGGAGAACTTTGTATTGAGAATCAAAGAGAGAGAAGAAGCCATCTAGCTACTAGCTATGGACCCGTAGGTCTGTGGTAAACTACTCACGCTTCATCGGAGAGGCAATGGTGTTGATGTAGAAGCCCTCCGTGATCGAATCCCCTCCGGCGGGATGCCGGAAAAGGCCCCAAGATGGGATCTCACGGGTATAGAAGGTTGCGGCGGTGGAAAAGTGGTTTCATGGCTCCCCTGGAAGTTTTGGGGTATATGAGAATATATAGGAGGAAGATCTAGGTCAGGAGGTCACCGAGGGGCCCACAAGGTTGGGGGCGTGCCCTCCACCCTTGTGGCCGCCTCGTGGCTCTTCTGACTTGCACTCCAAGTCTCCTGGGTGTCTCCTGGTCCAAGAAAATTCATCATGAAAGTTTTATTCTGTTTGGACTCCATTTTGGTATTCCTTTTCTGCAAAACTCTAAAACTAGGAAAAAAAGAAACTGGCACTGGGCTCTAGGTTAATAGGTTAGTCCCAAAAATCATATAAAATAGCATATTAATGTATATAAAACATCCAAAACAGATAATATAATAGCATGGAACAATCAAAAATTATCGATACATTGGAGACGTATCGGTGTCTCGTACCTACCATATGCATATCTAGGCCGGGAGCATAGGTTGGGTGCTGCAGGGGGTGATGTTGGGAGAGGTGGCGGGAGAGATGGCTGTCGTTGATGAGGTAGGGCCTCCTGTCACCGGCAGGGGTGCCAGACGTCGACATGGTCCGCTCCTGCTTCACCTCTTCTCTGACATGTTGGCTCTTCGATCGATCTGGTCATTTTGGTCGATGCGGCCTTATAGGCGGTCAGAGCTTGTCGGTGGTGCATCGCTTGCTGCCATGGAGGGACTATGGTGAGTGTTGTTCCCCGTGTGACGTCCCGGGTGGTGGGAGGTGTGGTGCTCATGGGCTGAGCAGATCAGGTGAGGGTGCGGTTAGCAGCCATGGCTGCATGGGCGACGTGGTGGCTGGTGTTTTCATGATCTGTGGCGGTGAAGATGGAGTTTCCTGCCGGGGTGAAAACCCTATCTGGCTTGGCCAGGCCTACGGAGGTGACACCCATGGGCGTCGTCATCTTCCTGAAGTTTATGTTGTGGCTACTCATTTTCCCTTTATCGCGCTCCAGATGAAAATCTAGATCTTTGGATTGGACGGTGGTGGCTGCGACAGGCGCGCCACACGACCCGCCACTGCTAATTTGGGGTGGCGGGCAGCAATAGTTCAGTTGAATCTGAACAGTCTGCCGCTAACCTACCTATGGCGGGCATGACCAGGTACCCGCCACAGCTAGTACCTGCATTAAAAAGAATATATATAGCCAGTTGGAGGCCTTTAGCTGTGGCGGGGACTATGTCCTGCCCGCCACTGCTGCCTCTTACAACAATGGCGGGTAAGCCTAATCGCTCCCCACAAAAAATGTTCATAACATAGCCACGCTCGGCGGTGCTTGTTTACGTCAGGTGACGTGTACCACTACTAGGAAAAGGGCTATATCTAATATGGACATTAATGACGCACCATATATGTGGTGCACCATGTATATAGCAGTGGCGCACCAGATACAGGTGCGCCATTAGTGTCCTCATTACTAATGACGCACCAGACACACGGTGCGCCATTACTAACAATTTTTTTTATTTTTTCAAAACTAGTAATGGCGCACCAAGGCACAGCGCGTCATTACTACACACTTTGTGCGCCACTACTAACAATTTTGTTTTTACTTTTTTTCAAAACTTGTAATGGCGCACCAGTGTATAGTGCATCATTACTACTTCAAAGTAGTAATGGCGCACCACAACCACGGTGCGCCACTACTAACAATTTTTTTTATTTTTTTTTGCAAAAACTAGTAATGGCGCACCACGTAACAGGTGCGCCATTAGTAACCAGGGTTACTAATGGCGCATTGTTAGGTGGTGCGCCATTACTAACTTTCTTTGCACCCACCCCCCTGGCCGCCTTTTCAATTTTAGAAAAAATAAAATAAAATGATGAAAATATTAAAAAAATAAAAGAAAATAAGTTTCTCATGTGATATGTGGTCTAGTTGTTGGGAAAAATTACAAATATGAATTTCGACTTTATTTGCAAAATCTCTCTGGAATTTAGTAAAATGGCCTAACTTTTGCATACAAACTCGGATTAAAAAAAATTTTATATGAAAAATTATCTACTCGAAAAGTTACATCCAAATTGAACTGGGGGAACAAATGTTTAAGATTTTCAAAATCCCCAAAAACCTAATAGAACGAAAGATACGGGGCTTTTTAAGATCTAGAGGAGGGGAAATGAAAAAAATTCAAACTTAGTAGTGGCGCACCATTTGCTAGGTGCGCCACTAGTAACAAAAAAATTGGTTTCAAAAAAAATTTGGATTTTTTTTTTCAAATTATGATACGTAATATGACCGGGAAGTTTGAAATATTTTTTCAAAATTTCATCACACTCATGAACATGAACAAAGTCCTAGACATCAACAAGGTTTAATAGGATTGATATGATAGATATATCAACAAGTGTGTGTTAAGTGAAATGGTGCTGGGGTTGGATAGAACTGCGAAGTTAAGCATGCTCGGGCTGGAGTAGTGTGAGGATGGGTGACCTTTTGGGAAGTTTGACCACTTAGTGTGATTTGACTTGAGATTAAGCATATTGACTCGAGATTAAGCCATAGTGATCCGAGATTAAGAAAAAACGAAAAAAAATGAAAAAAAATTCTGAAAAAAATTTGTTAGTAATGACGCACTTCTAAGTGGTGCGTCATTACTAAGTCAGATAGTAATGGCGCACTTCTACACATACTAATGGCGCACCTATAGTGCGCCATTAGTATTTATTACTAGTGGCGTGATAATAGTGGCGCACATGTAGTGCGCCATTAATGGCCAAAACAAGTGCGCCACTAATTAGCCTTTTCTTAGTAGTGTACCGCCTGCCATTGTAGTGCCCCTATCTCTAGCGGTCACGTTATGCTACCCGCCACTACTGCTTCTCCTAACTAGCTGCGACGGGTGCCTCGGCCCGCCCACCACTCTATTTAGTTCACGAATAAGGCCTTTCCCAATAGTGAGGGCCTATGGTGTGTCTTGTTCCCTGGGAGGCGGCCCGGGTGGTATGAGGTCTGGTGCTCGTGGGCTGAGCTCGCTGCTCAGGTGAGGGTGGTTAGCGGCCATGGCCGTGTGGGCGGCGTGATGGCTGGTATTTTGACGATCTGTGCTGGTGAAGACAGAGTTTGCTGTCGGATGAAAACCATGTCTGGCTTGGCCAGGCTGACGGAGGCGACACCCGTGGGCATCGTCATCTTCCTGAAGTTTCCGTTGTGGATACTCCTTTTCTCTTCATCATGCTCTAGACGAACATCTAGAACTTTGGATCGACGGTGGCGGTGCTTTGGTGCCGTGTCCTTCCTGAAGGCACCGTCTTGTAACTCTCGGTTCGTCGTCTTTCAACTTCACCTTTTCGTGAGTTCTCTCGGAAGAGCTCCGACTGCTCCTTAGTGTCTATTTCATCTCATTCGGGGTGGTGTTGTTGTAAGCCTTTGGCACCTATGTATCCAGCCTTGGGAGTTCGTGTTTGTGTGTTGTGTTGTGGTTTGTATCGATCGATGTGTTGGCAGAGCCGGTCCTAAGATTTCGGGGGCTCGGGGCGAAGTCAAGACTCAAGACCCTTTTAATATTGGTTATCATTTTTTATTGCAAAATCACAAGGGGTATGGCATAGGGTTTTTATAGATATCAAATTGGAGACATACCTTCTCTGTTGGAATAAGCCACGGCGTGTGTGGTCGGGCTCGTCGGGTGCGTTGGATGCGCGCGGGACGGGCGGGACACACTGGTACCGTCGGGTTCGTCGGGTTCATCGGACGCATCGGTGGCGCGCGGGACGCAGCAACGTGGCGTGTGTGTTTAGGTTTAGATCGGACGCCGGTGCGTGCCGCGTCCGTGTTCCGGTTGGTGTCACGTGCGTATGTGTGTAGGGTGTGTGTGCCCGTGAGGTGTGCGTGTGTTGCATGCATTAGTGAAGTGAGTCTTCAGGTGGTTAGTTGCATGCTTAGGTAATGGAGTAGATGGTGGCTTGCGATCAGCTCGGAGAACGGCCGCTTCGTACGTGTACGAGTGGAGGCCGGTTCTGTGGATCGCGCGTCATGCGCATGGCCGGCCGGATCGCTCTCTCACAAGCAGAAGCTGGCTGGGTGTTTCGTGCGTGCGTGCGCAGGAAAAAACGTGAGCGTTGCGTTTGCTAAGACTACAAAGCTACAGCCGTGGGTGTGTGCTTGTATGAGTTTGGCACTCTGGAATAGAAAAACGGGGCTGTGTGTGCAGCCGGGTGAAACTCCAGTGTATCCGTCTCCTTCTACCTCTAGTCTTGAGTGAGAGGGAGAGGGTTGCGGTTTCAACATTCTCTAGTTTCGTGATCTGTTCTCGGTGATGCATGGCAGAGTAGGCCTAGCAAATGGGGCGTCTCCAGCCAGGGTGCATATGAGATCAAGCGGTAGTGACACCATCACAAGTAGGGCGCACAAGATATCAATCATAAGGGTGAACCGTGCTAGGAAGGCAATGTTGCTGCATGGTGGTAGTGTGTGACAAATAGTTAAGGCATGGACGATTGCTTAACAATACGAACATTAGTATTGCACATATGTAAATTGGTTCACGAAATGCCATGTCAAAGGAACTATTCTGATTTAGTACTCTACAAAAAAAAATGAGATTTAGAGCTCAAGGTTTAGGCGATGAAAGATTTCCAACAGTTGCGTCAATTTATTTTCTTTTGTAGTATAGGACTGAATTTGCATCTTGGACCACGATTACCTAAATCCTTACATGAAAATGTTGATGAGCTGAAAGAGCAGATCAAGAAAGCTTATCATTTATGGCCAGGAGTCTAATTAATAAAATATATATAATTGCCAATGGGTATACAACACGGTTCTTCACGGAAAATAATCTGTGAATCCGGATTGTGCTTTTCTTGTTTTTAATTAGTACATTGGAACAAAGATTTTTCCTCTGAAACAATTGTATATGACAACGAAGTAGTCAAAACAATACATGCTAGGTAAAGAAAGAACAGCCACAGATATTTGACAAACCTAGATTGATTTTGTTCTGGGTCCGTCGAGCAGAACTTCTGGGAGAGCACTGGCGCGGTGTTACTTTTGATTGCTACTGTAGATCTTGAGTTCTTGGAAAGTAAGAAGTAGCCGGCGTATTGGAGAAGAACTAGAAAACCTAGATACATAATTTAGAAAACTGGGGAAAAGAAATATCGAGCGCTTGTTTTCTGTGCGAGAAACCTCGGCGGCTATACGATGCATCAGATCGCTAACCTAGACGTTTTCCTTTTCCCGAGTTAACCAGGCCGATGGACTTCGCTGCTGCGTGGAATTGCTTGGGCCAGGCCTAGTAGGCTATACGCAGTATAGAGAGCTAGGGGCCGGGCCTGTGTGTTGGCTGTTGCATTGGCGGACGATGAGTTTACACATAAAATCATAGCGAATATGGAGCCCAACGCAAAACAGTGGCTGTTTACAATTATTGCAGGCCTTACCTCATGATCAGTTCGTTCTCATGACGGTGACTTTGTGGTCAATATGGCATGCGAGACGTAAAGCTATCCACGAGCCAATTTTCCAGAGCCCTCGGGCTACTCATAGCTTCATTGCCAGATTTATTGAGGAGCTCGGTATCATCAGGAATAGGCAGGTGCACACGCATGCAAGAGCTGCCCCACAAGTCACTCAAAAGCCAAAGAAGCCGCCCTTGGGTTTCTGTAAGATTCACGTTGATGCGGATGTTGTAGCAGGACAGCGAGGAACTGCAGTTGTTGTATGGAGAGACGATGGAGGAAATTACATGGAAAGCGCAGCACTTGTAATTGAAGGAGTTCATGACCCAGCCACTCTAAAAGCAATAGCTTGCCGAGAAGCTCTCTCCCTTGCAGAAGACCTGGGCATCCAGCAATTTGTTGTGACCTCATATTGCTAGAAAGTTGTCTCTGACATCAACGTAGGTGCACGGGGTGCATATGGTGCAATTGTTACTGAAATAAACCTTAGAGCTGTTACTTTTCATTGTATTTTTCCTTTTGAGTCTTGTGCCGTTAATTATAAGGCACATAGTTTAGCTAAGCTTGCACTATCTAGAGGTCCGGGTCGTCAGGTTTGGTTGGGCGCACCTCATGACCAAAGTTGTATCCCATTTCATGTGGATTTTGCTGAATAAATTTGGTTTTCCCTTAAAAAAATATAAAGCAAGGCAAAAACCTTTTTGGGTACTAAATAGCACTTGCGACCTTGGACAAGAAGTGCACGTAGTGATGAGCTCGTTTCCTCCTCCTTTCCGGTTCCTGCTTTTGTGGCGGCTTTGTCCACTGTTGTTAAGTGTAAATAAACCTTCGTTTGTACTGCCGGTGAAAACAACCATCATTTTAAAATAAAAAAGTTTATTTTACTACCCTGAATAAAGTGGGTGGTTCACTTTATCCTCGATCTATTTTTTGGCTCTTTCTACCCCAAACAAATCAAAATCGGACAAAACACCCCCTAACTGGTTTGTCTCCACTCGCTGCTGATGTGGCATTAGTCAACGGTGGTTTTGACCTCGGTGGGCCCCCCTTGTTAGGTCGGGCGTGGGCATCCCCGTTGCTCCCTCGCGCTTCGTTCCGGCTCCAGCGCGACCCCGCCGACGAGCCGCGTCGCCACCTGCTCCACCCCGTGCTAGCCCACCTCCTCCCGTGTCTACGCCGCCCCGCCGTTCGCCATGGCGCTCTCGGTGAGCACCCCGCTCGGCCTCGCCTCCCTCCTCCGCCGCATTGGCTCCGGCGCCGTCCGCCCCGTCACCGCTCTGGCCGCACGACTGCGCCACCCCGCCTCCTCCCCGAGCTTGCGTTCTGGACCCCAGCCGCCCTCGCGCGCTGCTCGCGTCGTCGTCCCCAGCCGCCCACCGGCTCCGACCGCCCCTGCTCTGCCCTCGCGCGCGCGGTCCTATTCGCACCCAAGCCGGTCCGCGCCGCTCTACCCTCGCGCGCGTGAACCCAACGCTGAGCCTGGCCGCGCCCATCCTCCCCCGCTCGACACACATCGGCTCCGCTCGCCGGCTCCGACCACGCATGCTCTGCCCTCGCGCGCGCAGCCCAGTCCGCGCCCAAGCCGGTCCGTGCCGCTCTGCCCTCGTGCGCGCGAACCCGTCGTTGCGCCTGGTCGCGCTCGGCCTCCCGCGCTCGGCGCGCGCCGACTCCGCCCGCCACGGCCGCCTGCCGGCTCCGCGCGCACCGGCTACCGCCGCTGTGGCCGGCTGCTACTGCAGTAGGGGGGCACCCCTTTTTTTTCTTTTTTCTATTTCTTTGTTTTTTTACAAAAACTGATGAGTGAGACCCACCGGCAGGTCAAATACCACCTTTGACTGTGTCCACGTCATCATCTGGTCTGGGTAAACCACCTAGGGTGCTTTTTTGTCCGGTATGAGATTGTTTAGGGAGGTATAAGAACTGAAAAATAAACCAGGGAGTAAAGTGAACCACCCACTTTATTCAGGGTAGTAAAATGGACTTTTTTTCTTTTAAAAAGACAAAGAAAAACAAAACTCTTGAAATCGCATACACACCTAGCCCTCGATGTCACGATCAAATTAGGCATGGAACATAGTGCATGCGGCATCTTGGGTGGTGTGCAAACATGGTGGTGTTCGGGTGCACGCCAGAAATAGCCGCTTTCAAACGAGCGGCATGCATAGAGCAGTGACCCACGACACACTCCCGACCACACTCGCTGAACGGCCGCGCGCATCCATGCACGCATGCAGTCAGCCAGCCAGCCTCTGGTCGCTCGCGCGCGCGCGTATATACTCACCCACGCCCCACTCGCATTCTCGTGATCGATCGATCGATAGAGACCGCCTCCCGGCCGGCCGGAGTGGATCGTGCTCATACGTCGACCATGGCCACGCGCCGCAGCAGCACGGGCGGCTGCCACGTCTCCTCCCTCCTCGTCCTCCTCTTCCTCGCCTCCGCCTCGGCGTCCCTCCTCGGCGCCCGCGCCAAAGGCCCCGTCGTGGACGTCAAGGCGTCCTGCGCCAAGACGGACGGCCCGATCACCTGCAACTCCTTCCTCGGGCCCGAGCCGGACACCAAGACGGCGGACGCGCGCGGGCTGGCGGAGATCGCCATGAAGGTCACCGCCAAGCTCGGCGGCTTGGTGGGGGCCTACGCGCGCCGCGAGCTGGATCTGGTCAAGGACAACCCGACGTGGCAGTGCCTGGACGAGTGCGCCGAGGACATCGAGGACGCGCTGTCGCACCTGGACGACGCCCTGGGCGGCGTCAACGACGCCCAGTTCGACCAGGTCCGCCAGTACATCGACCTCTCCGAGCAGGACACCTGGTCCTGCGACGAGACCTGCCGGGACACGCCGCCCAGCCCGGTCAAGACCGAGCTGCTCCGCAAGAACCTCGACTTCGACAGGATGATGAACGTTACCCGCCAGCTCATCAAGCTCGCCGACGGGGGCGCCTCGCCGGTGCCGCCGAAACCCGCTATTCTTCCATGAGATGCATAATTCGCACTAGCGATATACCATTCCTGATGTGCTTTTATATTATATGTACGCACCCACAAGTGTTACATACTACTCCGTCTTAGCTATATATAGGTTGTCATAATTGTACGTAGTACTTGTTTTATTCTGCAAAAATGTCTCTTATCAATAAATTAAACTTGTTTTACATACTACTCTGTCTTTCTTGACGTGTTTCGAATAACAAAGCTTTTGTGTATTCCCTCCGTCCTTAAAAGAGTGTATTTTTAACTTTGCTAAAAAGTCAAACTTTTTTATGTTTGGCTGTATTTATACAAGAGTATAGCAACATTTATGCCATCAAATTAATAGCATTAGATTCATGATAAAATATATTTTCATCTACTCCAATTTGGTTTCACAAACGTTGATATATTTTTACACAAACTCGGTCAAACTTTAAAATAATTTGACCTTCCAACAAAGTTGAAAGTACACTCTTTGAAGGAAGGAGAGAGTACATAATATTGTTACAAAATAATTCACTTACTAGGCCAACATCGTCCACATTTTAATATTTCCGCAGAAGGACATGACCACCACTAAATTCAACAAGAATAAATTTGCACCAATGCTTGTTTGATTGTAGGAAAGGAAAAACAAAAAAACATTTGTTTGACTGAATCAAATTTTTTTCTTGGTGGAAAGGAATTCTTGGGGGAACAAGTTGAAGGAAGATAATCCTGCAAGTTAAACAATCTTTACGTGGGGAGAGACAACCAAAAGTTAGTAAGAAAGCTAAACAACTAATACATATAGAAAAACCATGAGAATTCTAATGGCTCATTTTATTTGCGCGACAACAAATACTCTAAAATAGGAAAAAACAATAAGATAACAATGTTGTGCTCACCGGAATCCTAAAGGATTGAATTTGCACAAAAGTTTGCTTGTTAATCATTTTTGTGAATCAGTTTGCTTGTTAATATATGACTTGTGAAAAAATATCAAAGTTACTGAATTTATTGGAGTCAAGCGGAAGTGATTATTTTTCACATAACATGGATCCTTGAATTTGCATAAGTCTACAAACTTGTTTTCTTTCTTTATTTTGAAACAACCACTGGGGAAGA
>NC_041386.1:639161134-639186344 GCF_002162155.2 Triticum dicoccoides
CTCCGTAAAAAAATATAAAAGCATTTAGATCACTACCAATATTTCTTTACAGAGAGTGTACATCATAGAAAATAAACTTAGATACCATTGTAAAAATTTAAATTTCAGCCGTCAGCATTATCATTACTCCTTATGCTTAGAAATCTTGTCATTTTAGTTAATTTCGTAAATCAATTTCAAGCTTAGACCATAAATTTTTTGATTTGCTAGGTGCAGCTAGAAAAATATGGTTGTAAAAAGAACTCGCTTTCGTAGGTTGTTTTAGTATTTGCTCGCTATTCTTAAGTTTCCCCAAAAAAAAAACATAAAACTTCGCCCATTATATCCAAAAACAGCATATATTTCTTATCAGAGGAGTACTTTCGAACAATAATCAAATGGTTTTCAATCTGGTGTGATATAACTTGCATGTCGTTACTATATCATTGCTATGTACTTGGCGCTCTTAACTACGTTTTTTTCAACATAGTACAGACGTAGATGCTCATACATACATGCATACACTCATCCTTATAAACGCACGCACACACACCCCCTACCCTATGAGCACCTCCGAGAGACTGAGCCGACACATCATCTTGAAATTGACGAACTTGCCACAGACACCTTCTTAGTCAATGGGAACGTCTCCCTCCACTGAACGCACATCACCGGAAGGCCTGGAATATATACAAAAAAATGCGACCACCAATGCCAAATCTATGACTTGAACCGTGTGGGTTGGTTCCATCGAAGTAACCTAACCATCTGAGTATAATTTTCTCAAGTCTCATTCAAATTTGGAAAAGTGCACTTTTTCTTAGAAAAAGAGAGACTAGAGCAGGCGCAAGTTGCAATCTTCACTAAACTGAACCTATGGTTTTCTAAAGCAAATGAGATTCATGACCTTAATCCACATAGACATAGATATGCCCTTTAATATGTGTAAAATTACACTATGCATGTATTGAACATGCTGAAATAATATGATTGCATTCGTTTGCAAAATACTAGTATATACTCTCTTTTTTTTACTAATATTAGGAGTGCTGGTAATCCATAGTCCGCGCGTTGCTCTCCTTAAAACTCAGCCACCGCTCGCTCACAAAACACTCCTGACCACGCGCACCGAGCGGGCACATGCACATACGTACGTACATGCAGCTCTCGTCACCACTCCCAAGACAAATCGATCCTCAGGCCGGAGCGAGTTCATCGATCGACCATGGCCATGGCGGCGCGTTGCAACACGCCTAGTGTCAACCTCCTATCCCTCCTCCTCCTCCTCCTCCTCTCCAGCGCACTCCTCGTCACCGCCGCCGGCAACTCCGCCAAGGACGCCTGCTCCAAGGCGCCAGACCAGCAGTTCTGCGTGGCCTTCCTGGCAGGCATCCCGGAGAGCATGACGGTGGACGCGCGCGGGCTGGCGGAGCTGGGCATCCGTGCCGCGGCCAAGATCGGCGCCGCGGAGGGCACGGCCGCGCGCACCCAGCTGAACCTGGTCACGATCAAGGGCCCGCAGTGGCAGTGCATGGACTCGTGCGTCGCCGACGTGGAGGAGGCCGTCTCCCACCTCGACGTCGACAGGGGCAAGGGCGGCGTCACCGCCATGGACGACGCCAAGTTCAACGACGCGCGCGACTACGTGGAGAGCGCCGAGAAGGACGGGCTGACGTGGAACTGCGACCAGTGCCGGGATGGCCTCACGGCGCCCGTCAAGACCGGGCTGCTACCCAAAGGCAACGAGTTCGAGAAGGTCATGGGGGCCGTCACTGCCCTCATCAAGCGGGCCGGTGGGAGCGCCGCGCCGGCGCCAGCGCCCGGCCCGTCCTGAACTCGCCGCGAGAAATAATACTAATCCCCACTCGCACGTGTTGCGGTAACATACTTTGTTGTCGACACAGAGTAACGTGCTTCTTGATGTTCTTTTTTTCTGATCGACCAGGTTTTCTATGCTAGCTATATGTTCATAGTGCTTCTTTTAGTTTACATCATTTATTAGCTTTGTGATCTCCTTTTGTCATTATTGAGACATTGTTTGGTGCTTGCCAATTTGGGACATTTTATTAATGCGTAAATTTTATTTTCCGTGGGATCTCTATTTTTTATTAGATAGAAAAAGAATTGAGCAGAAAATATAACCTGCCGAAAATATCAAAGAACACATGAAACCTTTTTTTTTACATTATTTGTTTTGAGATTGCTTACCACATAATATGTACAACTATTTTCATCCATTTACCTTCCAAAGTCAAAACTTGTAGTGTACGTAATGTTGGTAGCAAATGAGTTCACGCTTTAGGAACATTTCTGATTTCTGGGCGTGGCACCCTGATGGTAGGGGACTGTTTACGGTCAGTTCAGCATATAAGTTCATGGTCACTACAAAAATCCAACGAGAGAATTGGTTGGAAGGAAGAGCGGGTCAGTCGGACACGGAGAGGGAAGCGAATTCGTGGTCTTCGCTTTGGAGCATCGTAGTTCCTTCAAAGGTCTTTGTCTGGAGATTAGCTCGACACTCCTTGCCAACGACGGATGTGCTGAAGCATCGCAACATGGCTGAGCAGGATGCATGCCCACTCTGCGGCTGTGTAGATTCGTGGCGCCATGCATTAATATCCTGTACAAACGCCAGATGCACTTGGGCACTTACTGATGACAATCTAGTATCTAAAATGACAGTGAACACTGAATCCAGTGCTAAGAGTTGGCTTTTTGAAATGAATGATGTGTTGGACCAAAAGGAGTTTGCACGGATGGTTATCACATTATGGTCTATATGATATGCGAGACGAAAGACAATACATGAAGCAATCTTTCAAAGTCCATTATCAGGTTTTCTCTTTTGTCAACTCCTACATAAATGAGCTAGATCAACTTCCGAAAGCTAGGGCTATTAAACCAGCGAGTGTACCTTCCAGTAATGTGCAGCAACGTTGGATACCTCCACCGATTCACACCCAGAAAATCAATTTAGATGGTGTTGTGGCCCGCCATCGACGTGGAGGAGCAGTAGCTGCGATTTGTCGAGACCACTCTGTTAGACTGTGTATATACGTAGCATCTGTATAAACATTATAACATTGTATTGTACCCCTTGGTACCTTTATATAATGAGATAGCCACACTTGTTTAGAGTGTCGGGCAGTTTCCCAAATCTCTTGTTTTACATGGTATCAGAGTAGGTTACTTGGTCTTCCGCTGCTCCCGCCGCGGCCGCCGGTCCTCGCCCCTACATCGCCGCTCCTCGCCTCTCAGCCTCTCGCGACGGCCTATGGAGCCCTGTCGCCGCCAGGTTCTCCGATCGGATCTGGCGCCTCGGGGGACCTTGCCTCGACCGAGATCACTACGCTGCCGCCCTACAGTGTCGCCGCACCAATGCCCTACGGCGTCGCCCCGCTGTCGCCCTACGGCGTCACTTCTAACTTGTACGACGCCTTCCCGGTGGCCCATGGTGCACCGCCGCCGCCGTCGTCTTCATGGCAGGTGGCGTCGTATGGTGCGCCGCCGCTTCACCAACTCTACGCGGCGCCCCCGCGGCATCCCTGCGGGCCGCCGCCACCTCAACCCTATCCAGCACAACATGGGGGCGCGGCCCCTTCGCCGCAGCCGCCTTCCGGGTCCGCGGTCGCTCCGCTGCAGCAGTCCTACGGGGCCGCGGCGACTCCACAACTGCAGCCTCACATGGCCGCGGCCGCCTCACCCTATGGGGCTCATGTTGCGCCGAACTATGGCGCCCTCGCCGCTGGTCCTCCCGGGTTCTAAGCACCGTACTCGGCACCTGCTGCTCATGCCGAGATGGCTCCGTCGATGGGTCTTTATGCACCACCGACACATGCTCATGCTGATCAGGCCGCGGTGTCGTCGCCGTTCTACTTCTAGCACCTGCTGCCGGTGAAGCTTGCGCCAGATAACTACTTGTCCTAGCGTGCTTAGGTGTTGCCTCTTCTGCGGAGCCGCTACTTGGAGGGCTATGTTGACGGATCCATCCCGTGTCCGCCCCCTCATCATCCGGCGTACCACACATGGGTGGCCCAGGCTCAGGCCATCCTCTCCGCCATCCAGTCTTCGCTCACTCCGAGCGTTTCATCGCTGGTCATCTTTGCCGCTACGTCCCGAGAGGCATGGGCGGCGCTTCACACTAGCTTCGCTTCTCAGTCTCAGGGGCGTGCTCATTCTATACGCACCGAGCTGGGTGAGACCAAGCTTGGTGACCTCAGCATCACGGACTACTTCAACAAGATGACTGGTCTCGCCGACACGTTGGCCTCCGTTGGCCAGCCACTGCAGGATGAGGATTTCGCCACCTACGTGCTTAACGGGCTCGATGATGATTATGACAATCTCATTGAGAACGTTCATGGCCGGGATGATCCACTCCCACCTCGTGAGCTTTATGCACGACTCCTCGGCCGTGAGCAGCGCATCAAGGCGCGTCGTGTCTCCCCCGGCTTCGTCTCCGCCCACGTCGCGACTCGCGGTAAACCTCCGAAGTCGTCACCATCCGGTGGCAAAACGGCGCCCTCATAACAGCAGGCCTCGCGGGGCAACACGCCGACCATCACTGGCGGTAGCCGGCCGGTTGCTTGGTGTCCCTGCTGTGGTGCTCAGCAGGCCTGTCAGCTATGTGGCATTGAGCGCCACATTGCCTCCCGTTGTCATCGTCGTTACAAGCAAGACTTCCTGGGCCTGGGCAACAATGGCAAAGGGAATGATAAGCAGGCCGCAGTCGCGGTGACGAGTCATGAGCACGGTCGCACTCCATCCTATTCCATTGATCCCACGTGGTACATGGACACCGGAGCTACCAACCACCTCACCGGCGAGATGAGCAAGCTGTCTAATCAGGAGCCGTATCGTGGTCATGATCAGGTGCACACTGCCAGTGGAGCAGGTATGCGCATCTCCCATGTTGGTCAGGCTTCTCTCCTCACACACAATTTTTGTAAATTGCATCTTTCCAATGTCCTTCGAGTTCCCTCTGCTACGCGTAGTTTATTGTCCATTCATCAACTTACTCGTGATAATAATGTCCTTGCTGAGTTTCATCCTTTTCGTTTCTTTATCAAGGATCAGGACACGAGGGCCGTTCTGCTTAGCGGTCATCTTCGCCATGGCCTGTATGCACTTGACGCACCGTGCACACCTCCCATGCAGTTTTCTCCGCAGGCGTTCAGTGGTGTTCGTGTGTCGCCTACGCACTGGCATGCGCGCCTTGGTCATCATGCGGCTCGTATAGTTCGTCATGTGTTGCATCATCATGAACTACCAGTTGTGTCCAATAAAACTAGTGAAACTATTTGTGATGCATGTCAGCAGGGCAAGAGTCATCAACTTCCGTTTTCAGAGTCTAGTCGTGTTGTGAAACATCCTCTTGAGCTTGTGTTTTCTGATGTATGGGGTCATGCCCAGACGTCTGTTAGTGGTCACAATTATTATGTCAGTTTTATTGATGCTTATAGTCGGTTTACTTGGTTGTATCTTATTAAGCGCAAGTCTGATGTGTTCAATGTTTTCATCCAGTTTCAAGCACATGTTGAGCGTCTCCTTAAGAAGAAAATCATCCATGTTCAATCTGACTGGGGGGTGAATACCACAACCTCAACTCTTTTTTTAACAAACTTGGGATTTCGCATCGTGTGTCTTGTCCTCATACACATCAGCAGAATGAAACTGCCGAACGTAAGCATCATCATCTTGTTGAAACTGGCCTAACCTTGCTAGCTCATGCATCCGTTCCGTTTCGGTTTTGGAGTGATGCTTTCTCCACAGTCTGTTTTCTCATAAATAGGCTTCCCTCACGACTTCTGAAAATACAAACCCCGCTTGAACTCTTGCTCAAAGAAATTCCAGACTACACTTTCCTCAAAGTGTTCGGGTGTGGGTGTTGGCCTCACCTACATCCATACAACAAGCGTAAGCTAGAGTTCCTGTCTAAGAAGTGTGTTTTTCTTGGGTATAGTTCCCTTCACAAAGGGTACAGGTGCCTTCATGTTCCTACAAATCGCGTCTACATCTCTCGTGACGTTGTGTTTCATGAAAACGTGTCCCTCTTTCGTGCACTTCAGCCAAACTCTACCACTCCCCCGCCACCGGTGCATCGTCAATATCTTTGCCTGGTCAATTTGTGGATGTTGCATATGCCCCTGCGTTGCTTCCTAATCATGCTGCAGGTATTGGACGCGGCGCTCGCCTTGAGCTTCTTGATGAACAGGCAACGAATACGGCTCACGGTCGGGACGTGCATGCGACATGCATGTCGGGTGGCACCCGCCAACCCGCCTCTGCACTGCCTGTGGAGGCTGCCACGCGGGCGCCGGTTTTGTCCGGCTCGATGCTGGCCTCGCCTGGCCTGACGGCTGCCGTCTCGCCCAGGGCTGCTGCCTCGCCTGGCCCGGTGCCGGCCTCGCCTGACCTGGCGGTTTCTTCGCCCGGGCCGGCTGTTGCTTCGACCGGCCCTGAGCTAGATCCAGTCAGCCCCGCCTCAGCCTCCAGTGGGCTGGCTTCCCCCGGCTCGCCATCACCAGGGAGCTCTGGTGCGAACTCGTCAGATGCAGCGGCCTCGCCGCTGTCACCTATTGCATCGGTATCGCCAGCACAACCTGCTGTCCCCCTTCGTCCTCGCACATGGAGTCAATCCGGCATCTTTCATCCGAAGGGACGCACGGATGGGACTGTGGCATGGCTCGCTGCGTGCATGGCTCATATTGTTGTTGATCCCACTGCAGAACCTCGTCACTTCTAGGCTGTGCTAAGTATTCCTCACTGGCGTGCCGCCATGGAACAGGAGTTTTAGGCTCTACAAAAAATGACACTTGGCAACTTGTTCCTCCAGTGTCTGGTGTCAACGTCATTGATTCCAAGTGGGTTTTTAAAGTCAAGAGACATGCTGATGGTTCTATAGAATGCTACAAGTCACGGCTCGCTAACAAGGGCTTCAAACAGAGGTATGGTCTTGATTATGAAGACACGTTCAGTCCATTCATCAAGCCTACTACCATTCGCTTGCTGTTGTCTCTTGCTATTACTCGAGGATGGTTTCTTCGTCAGCTTGATGTGCAGAACGCTTTCCTACATGGAATTCTGGAGGAGGAGGTTTATATGCGTCAGCCCCTTGGTTTTGTTGATCCTGCACGTCCTCATCATCTCCGTCGTCTGGTTAAGGCACTGTATGGAATCAAACAGGCTCCTTGTGCATGGCATGCTCACCTTGGCTCTGTTCTTCGGGCTCTTGGGTTTACTCCCTCCACTGCAGACATGTCGTTGTTCCTTCTTCAGCGTCCTGAGGTTACGATGTATCTCCTGGTTTATGTTGGTGATATCATTCTCATCAGTTCCTCCGATGCTGCTGCTGATCGTCTTGTGACTGCACTCAGTGGTGACTTTGCTGTTATGGATCTAGGTGCTTTGCATTTTTTCCTTGGCTTGGAGGTGTCACGTTCTTCTGCTGGGTTGACTCTTACACAGAAGAAGTACTCATTGGACTTGTTGTGTCGTGCTGGGATGCTGAAATGCAAACATGCTATCATTCCGATGTCTGCTACTGATCGGTTGTCTGCTCTTGATGGGGATTCTCTCTCACCTGATGATGCTACTGAGTATCGCAGTCTCGTTGATGGCCCGCAATACCTTACTATTACCAGGCCTGATATCTCTTATGCAGTCAACCGTGTGTGTCAGTTTCTTCATGCACCCAGGACTCCCATTGGTCAGTTGTAAAGTGTATTTTGCATTATATATGTCTTACTGCCTCCTATGGTTTGCTTCTTCAGCCTGCACCGTCTTGTGAGCTCTCAGCTTTTTCAGATGCAGATTGGGCTGGTAGTCCTGATGACAGGCGATCCACGGGGGGTTATGCGGTATTCCTGGGTTCTAACTTGATCGCCTGGAATGCTCGCAAGCAAGCAACAATGTCTCGTAGTAGTACTGAAGCTGAGTACAAAACAGTTGCTGATGCGACTGCTAAGATCATATGGGTACAGTCTCTATTGAGAGAGTTGAGAGTCTCTCCAGCTCGTTCCGGTTCTGTGGTGTGACAACATCGGTGCTACATATCTTTCATCTAATCCACCGTTTCATGCTCGGACGAAGCACATTGAGGTTGACTATCATTTTGTTCGGGAACGTGTTGCACAGAAGCTACTTTGTATCAAGTTCACCTCGTCAAAGGATCAACTTGCTGACATCTTCACAAAGCCTCTTCCACAACCACAGTTTGTAGGTTGTAGGCGCAATCTTAACTTGCTTTGTACTTCAGGCCATAGTTAAGATTGAGGGAGGGTGTTAGACTGTGTATATACGTAGCCTCTGTATAAACATTGTAATATTGTATTATACCCCTTGGTACCTTTATATAATGAGAAAGCCACACCCCGTTTAGGGTGTCGGGCAGTTTCCCAAATCTCTTGTTTTACACACTCTGGAGCTTACTTGGGGTCGTCGGCGGTGGTGTTTCGAGGAGTAAATGATGCGGTGATCCTGGAATCTTATGCATGTAGGGAGGGGCTTGCACTTGCAGAGGACCTGGATATTCAGCAACTACTGATAGCATCAGATTGCTAGAATGTAGTCAAGGACATAAATCAGGGCACGGGAGGACCACATTCGGCAATTGTTCATGAAATAGTAGCTCGTAGGACTAGCTTCAATTTCTATAATTTTGTTCATGAGCATAGGAGTCATAATTTTGAGGCTCATAATCTCGCCAAGTTTGCTTGTAATCTTGCCTTAGGTAGACATGTCTGGTTGGGGGTTCCTCATGACCCAGACCGTGTACCTATGAACATTACTATCCAATAAAGTGGCGAGATTTCTCAAAAAAAAGATGAGTTCACGCTCTAAATAAGATGACATTTGTGTCATCAATCATGCGATAGGGATGGTGTGAGAGTTGTGTGAGAGAAAAATAGACAAAAAATATAACCATTGGCTTTTCACTTAAAATTGCTTGTCATCAGAAATGATGAAATCAGGGGCTCAGACTCCGGTGGCTAAGATGACATGTCCTTAACATCCAAATTACCTCAAATTTCACATGTGACTTTCTTTCCCGCTCTGCGGCCAGGACAAAGTACTTCCTTCCCATGATCTCCGCCAGCGAGGCCGTGGATTCGTTTCCACTCTGCCTGCCACTCTGATGGCTGATGGCGGGGATGGGAGTCCTGGTGCCTTGGCTTCAACTAATAGACAGATTAGAAGTTTTGTCCTCGTAAGGGTAACATTCGGGTGGATGATGCCGCTCCTTCTTCGAGTCCGGACGGAATCGATGAAGCTCTATTGTTGATTCATGTCGGCTAGCAGCGAGGTTAGAATTTCAAATCGTGTGTACGTGATGGTGAGAACAGGTGTCAGGTTATTCAGATCCATTCAAGGGTTCAATGAAGACGACTGTGGCTCCGGGGCGCTAGTCTTTGGAGCATGTCCATGAGGACTTTCGGTTGTCATCGACAAGGTCAGGTCGGCTTGGATATAGGAGCAAGGACAGTGGTGTGTCGACTGCTTATTTTGACAGTGGTAGTGGTTGTTCGATCATCCAGAGATCTCGACTGATACTATTATGGTTGGGGTCCTTTGTTATTCTGATGAACATTTATAATAGATTTGAATGCTTTTCGAAAAAAAATAGCCGCAGTTCATAAACTTTTCTAATAGGAAGGCGCCCCATAAAATTTTAATTGATGTAGAAGCTAATATTACATACCGAACTTATAGAATTTTCGGCAAGGACACACCAGTCGTCTACAAGCCAATTCTCAAAATGAATTTTTTAATTGGTTGACAACTTGACATGAGTATTTACATTTACATACTTTAATTTAGGAGAAATAGCAGGCGGAAGGCGTAGGGGCACGCTGCACCTTTGTCTGAGACCCCGCGTGTGTAACCTACTTCCGAGCCAACCGGTTTTGGAAACCTTCTACAAGGTTCTGAACTGGTTTCTTGGGTTTCCTGATTTTCTTTCAGTTTTTACTTTTCTTTTCTCTTTTTTAGTTTTTTTCATGTTTCTGTTTTTTCTTCCCTCTTACTTTTTTTATTTTCAAATTTATGTTTATTTACTTCTTTGGAAATTCAAAAAACACTTGTAGTTTTTTAAAGTTGTTCAAAATTTCATAAAATGTTCCTGTTTTCAGAATATGTCCCTGAATTTTAAAAGTTCAGGAATTTCAGAAGATGTTTCTTTAAACAAAACTAGTTCACATTTTTTTAATGTTGCCGTATTAAAAAAATCTCACCAATTTTAAAAAACTGATCACATTTTATCAAAATGTCCAAGAATTTTAAAAAATCGTATTTTACAATAATTTCTCATAATTTTCTTAAATATTTGTGTATAAGTTTTGTTAAAAATTCAATGGATTTCCTTTTTAAAAATGTTTTACAATTTAAATAATATTCACAGTCCTCAAAGTATTTTTATTTTATTAAAAATTGTTCACATTTTTGAGAAATGTTCCCGTTTTCAATTTCTTTGCACAAATTCAAAATGGTCATGTTTTAAAAATATGTTCTGGAATATTTTCTGTAACTGTTCAGAATATAAAACAGTGTTCTTTTTTAAAAATTTGGTCACAAAATTCAACAAATGATCTTGTTTTCAAAAATTGTTTGAGAATTTTAAAAAATAGTCACGGTTTTTTAAAGATATTTCCCATTTCAAAAAGGATTCACAAATTTTAAAAAGTATCGCGTTTTCCGAAAAACAAAGGTTGCTAGGGTTGCTACAGTCTAAACTCGAGCGGCGTAGAGGCAATCACCTATGTAAGTTTGCTCCGCATTCCGCAACATTCCACAGCGAGCCACACATAGCGAGTCCCTGGAAATAGTTCCCTCCAATAAAAAAAAGACTGGCCGAAAAGAAATTGTCTCCCCTAAAAACAATTCTTTTATATATTATTGCATGTAGAAGAGCAAAGAGAAGGCGCTTGCTAAAACAATCAAGGCACTCTCCGCATGGAACTGCCATCACTCCCAAGAAACTATGAATTTTCCAAAGAAGGGACAAATTAAATGAAAATGTTGAACGGAGGTTGTGCTCCATGGAGGTCGAATTTGAAAATTTTGAAATTCATACTTTCACATTTTATTTTATTTTAGGAAAAAATATAGGTACACCAAAAGACATAATGTACATTTTGGAAATTCTTATCATGAAAATAGATTAAAATGACAGTTGGAGAATTAGAAACAAATATGCGGCTTTTCAGCGTGCGCGCACACACACTGTTCATTCTCAAAGTTCACGACAATTTTTTTATACAGCTCGCAATTCAAGGTATTTCTTCGTGAAATTTTACATCCATATGCATTACATCCTTTGTATGCCTCTATATGTTTTTTTTCTGAAATTTGGAAAATAATAGCGTGCTACAACAAAAATAGCGCCGACCTCAAAATATGCTATTAGCGTGCCATATCACGCTATAGCATGCTATTAGCGAGACGTTACACGTTGATATATTTAGTGAGGCAATTCTTAAAATGCTATAGCGCTGATTTTTAGTGGAATTTTATGAAACTGAAAGTTTGGATTTTTAAAAAAAAATCAGTCTCTGTGGGGCTCCGCTTCAAAGCGCATTAGTCAAATCGGACGGGCTTTATATATATGATGCTCCTCAGTCCTCCCCCTTGCTTGCTAGCTCTTGCCTCGTCGCCATGGACATGTTCCGAACAAAACTTGTCGCCGTTCCCTTTCTTGCGCCAGTGGTATTTTGACCAGTACTACAGTTTGAGACGACTTCGGTGGGTACGGCCAGCTGACACGGCACTGACCTGACGCAGGGGAAATAGCACAGAAACTGCATCTCTCTCCAAGTTGACCGGCATGTGTACAGTGTGTACGAGCAATGAAACTACGCAATCGATGACGCCATGTATTCTCCACGTTTTTTAGGTGAGTACGTCGTCTCTCCATCTAATTAAGAGCATTTTTTTTACATTAAAAAATTAAATTAAGAGCGTTTTTCTCTCAATCTTAACTCCTCAATCTCAGAAACACCTCCTCACATTCAACTACACTACTCCCTCCGTCACGGTTTAGAAGGCGCGCTTGGAAATTCTCTAGGACCTAGGTGGTTATCTATTGGTTGTAGGATGGGCTAAAAAATAGTATTCACACTACGCATGCATATAGAAATAGTATATTGAAGTACTAATTAGCTACTAGAAATAAATGTAATACGCCTTAAATCTTGTTTATTATGAAAACGCACGCAAATTTAACGGTGTCTTCTAAACCGTGACGGAGGTAGTAATTTTAAGAAGTTCAAACAATTTAGCACCTCCTCTTCAAATTTTGGTAAGTTCACCTTTTTAGCACCCAAATTTGTCCTCGTCCAAAATTGAACTCCCAGACACAAATTTGCACAAACTAGTCTTGTCAAACACTATTTGAAACACAGTTAACATAACTTAGCTGATAGTTATACATAAGATTGCCACATTGAGCGTAAATGTGCTCAAACAAACCTACATAACGACTTGATTAACCTAGATTGGCATTTACACAACTAAAAGGTACACTAATCCTCGTCCGAAATCAAGGTACTCTAATCCGCTGGTCGAAAATATATGGTGGGCTGACATAGAAGGTACTAAAAGTATTAAGTGCACTCCCATGAACAGATGTTTAGATATAGCATCAGTGCAGTATATATTTGTGTATATCTAAAAGAACCTTTATTTAATGTCTTTTTTGAGAGAAAAGCTATGAGTAGGGCTGGAATTCGAGCCGAGTCAAGCCAGCTCGACTCGACTCGCTAGAGCTCGTGTCGCTAACGAGTTAGCTCGACTCGACTCGTTATTATAACGAGTTCAAATCCAAGATTGGCTCGACTCGTTTAACTTGCGAGCTGGCTCGTTTAGCTTGTTAAGCTCGTTAAAAATATGAACATAAAACCATCAAATATTATGAAAATGATTATGTATATATTAAACATATATATCACTAAACAATATCAATTTCCTTGTAACACATGAGTCTCCTAGGTGGCTGGGCCTTCAACGGCCAACCCTTGTGTTGTGCGCATGGGACATAGGGTGCTGAGTGGCTGATCTTTTTTTGTATTGGGAGTGACTGATCTTTTGTACCGAGCCTAACGAGTTACACGAGTACTCGTGAGATTGGCTCATTTAACTTGGTCTATTAACAATCTTAAACTAAAGGTCGGCTCGACTCGTTATTCTTCGAGTTCGAGTCGATTCGAGTTGAGTCACGAGCTACTCGTTTAGCTCACGAGCTTCGAGCTTTTTTCTAGCCCTAGCTATGAGATATCTTGGTTTCGGCACTATGATTTGTATCTTGTATATAGATTGATATATGGTTGCTCTCACTTTCATTATTAAATAGATTCTAAATTAGATTATTAGCTATGAAACTATGATATGATAAAAGCATTGGGAGTGATCTTGTATTAGGTTGGTCACAATGAGAAGTATATACTAGTGTATAATACTACCTTCACAATATATAGTATCATACTTTGATTTCATATTGACATCATTTATTGTCATGCATGACATGTACTAGTACATCATGTAATATTGGTACGGTATTACATCACGATACTCAATCCTCTCTCACCTTATTTAATTATGTGACACCTTAACAAAAAATGTCTAGTTAATTAACATGTATGATAATCTTTTTCCTCAAAAAAACATGTATGATAATCTTATTGTGACCAGCCTCACAATACGTGTGCTGATTAAACTCTCGTCAAGATTAGTACCAATATTTATTGTGCAACTGGCCAACTACAAGATGTAGATGCCAAAGTTTAGGGACAAATTCAATGATTGATCTGCCAGGAAACAATATATTGTGCGTAGGTACGTACATCGGACTTGAAAGTTTACACAACAGACAATTATATTAGAGGATTGCTGAGACGTATGCGACAGTGAGAGGCCGGCTTAAAGTACAGTCATATACGGAGTTAGTACCTCTAAAAGGTTTTCTCCTCCCCACAAGAGAGTCCTACGCATCTTGGGTTTTCTCATCTCCGATCCGTGCCGTCATTGATCTGCCTCGTCTCCTGTGCTTTCAGGCAGGGGCGGAGCTATGTGCAAGTAAAACTGTGCCATGGCCCGCTCTGTCCAGTCTGAAATCAGTGAGGTGTTAGAGTAAATTGAGCCATATGAGAAAAATAATTTAGGTTTTCTATAGGCCGGCCCGCCCAACTTTCCATCTGTAGCTCCGCTACTGCTTTCAGGGCCATGAAGGCATGATGAATCCCGGGCCTTGTCAATGAAAAGGCTCCAAGTTCGGTTTTTAAAATCTGTTTAGGATTTTGTGTCCTTCGGGAAGGTGAGGCGGCGGTGACATCTTGATGAAATAAGTTCCACCCTGCCTTTCCCCTAGCACGACGGTGCCTCTCGCGTCATTGAAAGATGTGTGGAGGTGTGTCTCCGACGAATTTTGCAGGTTTATGTCGGTCTTTGTCTTCGGTGGATCAACATGGACCAGTTTTTGTTCATCTGTGTTCTTGTGTCTATGTATTGGATATTTCCTATCTATGTTTCTCTTCGTAGGCGATGATTACTGTTCTCGTGTGCTGGTTTTTAGGAGTCTTAGCACGACGACTTTCTGACTATCCATAACAACAAGGTTTGCGCAGCTCCTATGAGAAAGGGGAGATGACGGGGGCGTGCCTTCAGCTATCTCATCTGTGTGTAGTCGTCATTAGGTGATCTATGGATATGAATTTAATTTTTGATACTTCTCATGCTCTTTGTACTTTCATAATGTTAGAAGAATAGATTGATAGTTTTCTTTAAAATAAAAGGAGTTAAAACAAGTTATTTAATCGAGGAAGAAAACAAGCATGCACCTTGGCCAAACATTTTTTTATGAAGGCCATCATGGCTAGATTTATTCCGTCTCAAATAAGGTTACATCGCTCAAGAGTACGTTGATAATAAAATCAGGGAGCTCGTCTAGCCAAGTAAAAGAGTTATTATTATAATAATTATGATTTGCTAGCACATGAGTCGCTTCATTAGCAGCTCTAGAACAATGTTTAAACATGATCTTTCCAATCGTCGACACTAAATCCACACACTCTGCAAATACT
The DNA here is from genome assembly GCF_002162155.2 of Triticum dicoccoides. Taxonomy (NCBI): domain Eukaryota; kingdom Viridiplantae; phylum Streptophyta; class Magnoliopsida; order Poales; family Poaceae; genus Triticum; species Triticum dicoccoides. The sequence goes on from NC_041386.1 coordinate 639,176,185, forward strand.
GCTAAGCTTCATCCCACCATTGTGTTTGCCCGGTGCAAAAGTAAATTAATCGTGAAGAATCTGATTCTGCCTCAATGCGATTAAAACCAAGGGAATTTGCAAACTTCAATCCATGCATCTCTCATTGCTAGTGCTTCGGTTGTGATCACATCAGCTGCATATTGTATAACTTTTCATTGGGCGGCAAGGAAATTATCTTTTTCATCCCCTATAATAGCTGCAGTAGCACCCATATCATTATCAACAAAGGATGCTGCATCCACATTTAGTTTGACATACCGTAGCTCAGGCTTATAGCATACAACCGGACTTGATAAATTCGGCCCCTCAAACGCCCGTGGACGCGCCCGGGCGCGTCCGCGGGCACTGACCGGGCGCTTCTCAAAAAATGTAATCCACATCCGAACACCTAAATCATCATATCTCAAATTCATACAAACTCATGCAACTATGTCGATGCACATGCGTCATCCGGCAACTCCATCACACTACACTAAACATTCCATCGGACTACAAAAATTTGGCATGTTTGGTTATGATGGAGTTCATCCACGGCTACCCTTTTCCTTTCCCGGCGCCCTTGTCGTCCTTCTCGCGGAAGTACCAGTCTAAGATGCAGTACGGACCGAGGCGGATCTGCTCGTCGCTGGAGTTGTCCTTCTTCGGTGGTAGTCCGGCCATGGCATGGACCGCTCGATTTTGCTATCGGGCGAGGGCGAGTGTGTTCCTCTGCCGCCGTTTCTTCACAATGCGGGGCGGATGGCTTCCTCCTCTCCGGCCGCCCGCGCCGCCACATCAGCCGCCTCCGCCGCCGTCATTTCTGCCGCGATACGAGCCTCGGCGGCCCTTATCTTCTCCTTCCCACGGCGGACCGCCCATTCCCGGTGGGACTCATAGTCTGCCCGCTCGGTGATGGGGAAGGAGAGGTGTTCAGACCGAGACCGCTAGGATCCAGCACTAGAGGACTCGAGCGCCAGGCAAGCCTACGCTTTGGCGTCGCGGCGGACGGATCCGTCCGTTGGCCAGGCGCTGTCCTCACGGGAGCAGCGAAGTGCAACGAAGACTGTCATTGCCTCCTCCAACCCACACGGGATGACATCCCCAGCCGACGGATCCAGACTGGTCGGAGTCCAATTCACTGCCCGCCATGGGCGCTGGAGGCGAGTTTGGGTGGCGGAGGGGAGGGAGGGAGTGGAGTGAAGCAGTTAGGGTTTGCTCCGACGAGAGGACGGGGACGAAAATAAGTGGGGTCGCGTGGCCAACATGGGTCGGGTCTGACGTGGCGAGCGTGCCCGGGCGCCCCTATACCCATCCCATATTTGGGCTGGATATGGAGGTGCCGGTCAGTCCGGGCGTTTGAGACCCGTTTGAGACGTCCGTCTGAGTCGAAAAAAACATGACCGGTCAGTGACCGAGCAGCCCGCCCGAGCGTATGAAGCGGGTTTAAGAGGTCCGGCTTTAGATGTTCTTATTACTCCACCTCATCTCCGGCCAAACTTTATATTTAAAGAAAACGATTACATCCGCCGTAGTTCGGTAATTACGCAATTATTTCTCTCTCGAGCAGATAGGAAAAAAAAGAGAACAAAATTACACAAACACGTACACGGCGAAGTATTGTTCGGCTGAAAAAAGGTCAATTGACAGTGTTATTAGTGGAGTATATAGCACCTGTTACCACACGCTGAAGAAATGATCAGATCAGATCAGACAGATTACAAGTCTACGGTGTGAGCTTCGCGGCAGCTGGCTGTCGCCTTCAACGACGTACCCTCCTGTATAGAGTATAGACGTACGGCTCATTCGGGTCAAGGGAACGCCGGTTTGACTTGAGGCTAATTTTCCTTGTGCTTATCACCAATCAAACACGGATGGATTAATTAACATGCTGAACAATTCGGTACAGTGCAAAAATTTAAACCCGCCGCCTCGATCCGAAACCAGTAGACACGAGCTATATATAAGCATCCCATTCCCGGCACAGAACAACAACTACCCGGCGACATCGATCGAACACAAAGAGCTCATCACATCTTTCTAGTTCACCGGCCGTTGTCGAGATGAAGCCCGCCGCGCAGCCGGTCACCGGCGTCCCCGTCGGCGGCGCCCCCGCCCCAGCCGCCTGGTCCTCCGGCCTCTTCGACTGCTTCGACGACTGCGGCCTCTGTACGCGCATATACCCTACCTCTCGTGCCAATCTTCCTCCAACTCGTCTCCATGTCTCACATGCGTGTCTAACACATGTGACCTATGATCCATGCAGGTTGCCTGACGTGCTGGTGCCCTTGCATCACGTTTGGCAAGGTGGCGGAGATCGTGGACAGGGGCTCGACGTCGTGCGGCACCAGCGGGGCGCTCTACGCGCTGCTGGGGTCGCTCACGGGGTGCCACTGGATCTACTCCTGCACGTACAGGTCCAAGATGCGCGCCCAGTACGCGCTCCCGGACGAGCCCTGCTGCGACTGCTGCGTCCACTTCTGCTGCGAGACCTGCGGCCTCATCCAGCAGTACAAGGAGCTCAAGGCCCGTGGCTACGACCCCGACATTGGCTGGCACCTCAACGTCGAGCGCGGCAACGGCGGCGCCGGTGTTGGCGGCGTCAACCCGCCCGGCATGCAGGAGATGGGCCGCTAGATCGTCAAACTCTGCCGTACGTGTGGGTGGAGGATCGCTCGAGCAAGTGTTCCAGGTGCTTGGTAAGTTATTGCATAGTAGTACGTACTTGTAGCTTTGTTAAGTTCCGAATGCATGTGGTGCGGTGGAGGAGTATGTTGTATTGGAGTACATGGTGATGTGATAAGTTGCTGTCAGGAGTGGGAGGAGGAGCAAGCGGACAGGAGTAATGCCACGATGCATTTTGTTCAGTGTACTGTATATTTGTATTTATTCATCGTATTGTATATTTGTACAAATAAAATCGAGCAAACGACGGGATCACCGTACTTTTACTAGGCCAGAGCATCTATAACTGGTCTACTCAAACCCTTTCTATACGCCCATGCAGGTGGCCCGATTAATGACTGATCACAAAGTCCCGACCCAGACGAGCTCATACCGGCCTTATAGATCCGAGCTAACCGGCACCTCCTCGTATTCAGCCCAAATCCAAGGCGGATATGGGGGGGTGCGAGCGGATCCACGCGTGTCCGTCACGTTTGATCCGGGCCAAGTTGGCACACCCAAACCGTCCATAAATTTGTCGTCATCCGCATCTTGAACCAAACGCTAGCCACTCCACTCCGCCCCCAAGCTCCCTTCCGGCGACCTGCGGCCTTCTCCGACATGACGGGCAGCGGATCTAACTCCTTGGTCTCTCGACTAAGACCACGCCCCAAGCGTGCCCGAGGAGGTGGTGGTCGCCTGCATTGTGCTCTGACCCTCCCGGGAGGAGTCCACCCACAGCGGTTGGACTCAACCGGCGGGAATCCATTTCGTCTGCCCTAATATCACTTGGATCTGGTGCGAGGCACGTCGCCGCTGCCTCCCTGGATGGGGTGTGGTCCGTCTGGCGCCCAACGCCATGGCGGCAACACAACCCCTTCGTTGGCACGTCTTCGCCATCACGCCGGGTTCCGAGTCAGAGGCAAGCGCCGACACTTATGGCTCGTCCACGTCGGAGGCTAATATGGCGCGATGTGCTCGCCATGCGAGGCAGAGGGCATGGGAGGCCACATCACCCTTGCGGCAAATGTCGGGGAGGAGAAGTCGCACACCATGACGGCAGAGCCTCTGTGGGTGACCGGCAACCCTCGCGGTGGACCTATCGGGCTTCGACCACGACGGGTGTATCATGGACCTCACATCGGCCGGCGACATCCAGTCCATGGGCTCTGACAAGGAAGAGTAGGGCATGGGAGGCAGTGGCGCCTCGAATCCCATGAGCCGGTCTGTGTCCTATGTCCTACTCTAGCTCGTCAGATACCGCACCTTCACTCGTAGGGGCTCAGTCGGCCGTCGAACATGGGCACAAATGTGGAACTGAATGAGCGTCGGCGAATATTTAGTTTACGTTTTTTGTTGCATGTAATTGTAATGGATTTGAGAATTCATAATTGTGGTATTCGGTTGTGGAAGAAAGAATTTGAGGTGTGACCTGTTATTGTCTGCGGACATTAACTATATGCGGCTGTAAGTGCTCTAAGTTCACACTGAAAATAACATCACATGGTCGTCACACTACGCGGAAACGCGTGTTGCCTAGTGTTTGGGCATAAGCCAAATGCTATTTCTTGGGTACTCAGCTTAGCCCAGTGTAAGAGAAGTACTTGTCAAAAAACACATGACAATTGCAGGGCCCTCTGATAGACAAGAGTAAACAGAGTACAACTCCAAAAAAAAGAGGTAATAGCACTACAGGTCCCTGAACTTGTCATGGAGGTGATATGGTTTGGTTCTCAAACATAAAAAAATGGATTATTTCGTCCTTCAACTTGTCATGGAGGTGCAAGTTTGGTCCTAGGCCAATCACAGCTCGCCAACTGGAGTCAGCTTGGCTGGGCCGGTCAGCGTCGCGCATTTTGTGAATTGCCCCCTTTCTTTAGCCCTTATCAACCCGCACTCACTATTAGCAACCTTATCTAAAAACATCTATTGTATTAACTATTAGCAGACTTATCTAAAAATATTTAATTGTTTAACCAGACCAATTCTTATTGTTCAGATACATGGGGGCAATTACAGGAATTAGTGATCTTGATGCTGTCCGTTGGCCAAACTCACATTGGCGGTCTGTGAAGGTATATTTACTGGCTAACACTTACTATTGTATCCAGTCAAGTCTGTACATGAACATCGCCTGTTGCTTACCCATGTATTGTTAGATGAGACGCAAATTCCTATTGAGATTGCTTGGTATAACTTCACAATTTAGCATGACAGAAAACTTTGTTTATGAAAAATGCAGGTTGGCTGGGATGAATCAACTGCTGGAGAGAGGCAGCCAAGGGTGTCACTTTGGGAGATTGAACCCCTGACAACTTTCCCGATGTACCCTACTCCTTTTCCACTCAGACTGAAGCGACCGCGGCCAACAGGCTTGCCTTCTCTGCATGGTATGATGGACAGCTGGTCTCTAGCATTCATAAATAGTTGTGCTTGAATAATTGTGTAGTATGCTTTCAATATGGAGTGTTATAAATTATCTATCTCTTTCTGTAGGTGGTAAGGATGATGACTTGACTTCCTCGCTCATGTGGCTTCGAGATAGCGCAAACCCTGGTTTCCAGTCGCTGAATTTCAGCGATGCTGGTATGAATCCCTGGATGCAGCCAAGGCTGGATGCGTCGTTATTTGGTTTACAGCCTGACATTTACCAAACGGTGGCTGCGGCTGGGTTTCAGGACCCAACAAAGATGTCACCTACTATGTTGCAGTTCCAGCAGCCACAAAACATGGTTGTTAGAGCTACGCCACTTCTACGAAGTTGGATTTTGCAGCAAATGCAACCTCAGTTTCGGCAGCAGTCATACCTTCAAAACATCAATGGGGCCACGATCCAGGGCCAGCTCAGTCCGAGTTCCTTCAACAGCAGCTCCAACGGTGCCAGTCCTTCAATGAGAAAAAGCCACAGCTTCTCCAACAGCAAGAATCAAATCAGCAGCAATCGCATAGAAGGAACTCAAACTGATCCTGGCCCTGGATCGTGGCCCCATTGATAAGAGCTAAAGACAGGGGGCAATTTGCAAAATGCACGACGCTGACTGGCCCAGTCGAGCTGGCTCCACTTAGCGAGTTGTGATTGGCCCAGGACCAAACTTGCACCTCCATGACAAGTTCAAGGACGAAATAATCCACTTTTTCAAGTTTGAGGACCAAATCATCACCTCCATCACAAGTTCAAGGACCTACAGTGCTATTACCTCAAAAAAATAATGCCTAGGTTTACAAAGAGAACTCAACATACTCCGCAAAAAACTTTAGCTTATACACGAGGCTTGGCAAAGCACCTACCATGGGGCCATCCTCGCCGCCCTTGACGGCTCTGTGACGGCGAGCGCTATAAGATGAGTGGTGTTTTACGGTATAATTCGCCTACATCCATTCCTTTATTTGTTTTAAAGGCAAAAATGTAAGCCGAGTGCCCAAAAGAAAGCACTCGGCTTACACTCATGCCCCTTCACCTTCATCTCTCCCATTTATAAGGGGTCCCTTCCGTTACCGGTTTGGCTGTAACCCTAGTCATCTTGCCGCCTCCAGATGTCCTGGCTTTATATTGATTAAAAACCCTTCATCATATTTATCGAAGGTTTTTTCTGCGATAATTTTTCATTGTCACTGTGATAATCACCGTCAATCTTCCACTTCAGGCCGGCCAAGAGCCTTCTGTCAGGATGGTTACGTTGAATAAACTCTCGTCGAGCTTAGCAATATTAATTTGTGCAACTGGCCAACTGCAAGATGTAGATGCCATAATTTAGAAACAGATTCAATGATATTTATTTTTTGCGAGAAAGATTCAATGATTGATCTGCCAGGAAGCAATACTCTGTGCGTGCGTGCGTACTCCTACGTCGGACTTGAAAGTTTGCACAACAAACAATTAGATTTGGGGTTAGCTGAGACGTACTCCCTCCGTTCCAAAATAGATGATCCAACTTTGTACTAAAGTTAGTACAAAGTTGAGTCATCTATTTTGGAACGGAGGGAGTACGTGAGAGTGAGAGGCTGGCTTAAAGCACAATTATATACGGAGTTGGTACTTAATCAACAAGTCAAGCCACATGAACGGGGGAAGAAAACAAGCACGCAAGTAGTTGAAACTAGGCAAAACAATTGCACCTGCCGTAGTTTGGTAATTATTACGCGTGTTATTTCCCTCTGGAGCAATAAGAAAAAATAAACAAACAAAATTACACAAATATGTAGACAGCGAAGAATTTTTTTTCAGTTGAAAAAAGTCAATTAGCCGTGTTATTAGTGGAGTATAGTATATAGCTTTTTTTTTTTGAGAACCTATAGTATATAGTACCACACGCGGACGAAATGATCTCGCAAAATATATACACTACAAGTCTACGGTGTGAGCTTCGCGGCAGCTTGGCTGTCACATTCAACGACGTAGACGGTAGACATGTATAGAGTATGTACGCACGGCTAATTCAGGTCAAGGGAACGCCACTTTGACGTGCAGCTAATTTTCCTGGTGCTTATCACCAAGCAAACGCGGATGGATTTAATTAACGTACTGAACTGTTTTGAATAGTGCAAACATTCATACCCACCCCGACCACCCCCCGCCTGATCACCACCTATATATAAGCACTCCAAGCCAGCCCATTCCCGGCACCACAGCTAGCGAGCGACATCATCAACACACAAAGACCTCATCACATCTTTCCAGTTCACCGGCCGTTATGGAGATGAAGCCCGCCGCGCAGCCGGTCACCGGCGTCCCCGTCGGCGCGGCGCCCGCCGCCTGGTCCTCCGGCCTCTTCGACTGCTTCGACGACTGCGGCCTCTGCTGCGTGACCTACTGGTGCCCGTGCATCACGTTCGGCAAGGTGGCGGAGATCGTGGACAGGGGGTCGACGTCGTGCGGGACGAGCGGCGCGCTCTACGCGCTCCTGTGCTCGCTCACGGGATGCCAGTGGATCTATTCCTGCACCTACCGCTCCAAGATGCGCGCCCAGTACGCGCTCCCGGACGGGCCCTGCTGCGACTGCTGCGTCCACTTCTGCTGCGAGCCGTGCGCGCTCGTCCAGCAGTACAAGGAGCTCAAGGCCCGCGGCTACGACCCCGAGATCGGCTGGCACCTCAACATGGAGCGCCGCGCCGGCGCCGGCGCCGTCAACCCGCCCGGCGTTCAGGGGATGGGCCGCTAGCTGGCTAGCTGGTCGAACTCAGCTGCTGCTTTACTATTGCCGTTTGTGTCATGCGTCGTTTATGTTTCATAAATTACTATTGCATATATGGTACTAGTGTCCGTAGTAACTTGTCAAAAAAAGTAACCGTGGTAACTTGTGTGAGTACTCCCTCCGGTGCTTTTTACTCTGCACATTAAATTTGCCGAAAGTCAAACTTTGCTAAGTTTGACCAAATTTATATTGAAAATTATTAGCATCTATAATATCTAATAAATATAGTATATATTTCAAGATGAATCTAATGATATTGATGTTGTTATGTGAATGTCTATAATTTTTTATATAAACTTGATCAAAGTTGGATGAGATTGATTTCGGACAAACATAATATGCAAAGTAAAAAGGACCGGAGGGAGTATGTTGTATGGTGATATGATGACTTGATGTTTTGCTCTTGCAACTTCAATAATCTTTTGGTTTGCTAAGTGCACTGTGCACACACCGTGCACCAGAGTTATGACTTATGAGCTGGTGTGAGGAGTGGGAGGAGGACCAGAACGTTCGTGTGTAGTCTCTAATGCCTCTATGCAATTTATTTCAGAGTTCAATGTACCTTATATTTGCATTTTATTCATTGTATTGTAGTATTATTTGTTAAAAAAAAGAGCAAACGGCGGGATCTTTGTCCTTTTATTAGGCCGAAAAGATTTGCAAAGGGAAAATATCAAGTACATATGATGTCTTATTAATAAAGTGGCTGTATGCATCGCCCAGATGCAGAGGCAGGGGGTCTTCCTCCTTTTCTAAAAAAACTGATGTCTTATTAATTATCTAAGAATGTTTTTATCCCTGTTACCTTTGAAAGTCAACCATGTGTACCTAATCCCGTTTCGGAGACATATTAAGCAAATGTTGATAGTGTAATTTCACACTGAAAACAACACGCATGGTTGTCATCAATCATGCGATAGGTAGAATGTGAGTTAAAAAGGCTAACACAATAGGAAGAACAGAGATTTGCTGCCTTTTATTAAGAAGAGTGGTTCGTCATAAAAATAATTACGAGTTTGGATGCTTCAACTCTGGTGAGGATGACCCCACATCCTTAGCTCATAAACTAGTTCAACGGGAGGAGCCAAGTGGAGTTTTAATTAGGGTAGAAACATATCCGGTATATCAAACTTGCTGACGTTCCCTCAAGAGGTAGCCTGAGAAACTATCGTTCCGCGCGAAAGGTCATCTGAGTGAACGCTACGATCTGGGAGTGTTTCTTAAAAAAAAGACACTCCGAGCGAACGCTAGGGAACTGCCATGCTAAAATAGGTTTATTTGCCATGCTATCGTATAAAAGATTGACATTTTGTAAAAAACGATAATGCTAGTAGAAATATAGTGAGGAATTTGTTAGGCTGCAGCAGAGTATTGGCATGCGTTTTCAGAGATTTATCATGATGATAGCAACGAAAATTGTCATCCTAAAAAATAAAAATAAAATCCGATTCTCCAAGATTTGCCATCCTGGTAGAAGAAAATTGTCATGTTACATCAATAGGACCCGGTGAAAATTTGCATGCTCTAAGAAATAGAAATTGCTACCCTAATTTTTTTTTTCCATTCTGGATGTGTTCGCTTAACCCATTTAGTGTCGTTAGCTCATAACTCCCTCAAGGGGTGCATGGTAGCAAACATTGATTGTCATGTGTCTTGCTTTAAGATTTGTACATAAAAGTTGAGCGTGTCACAGTGCGTTCACAAAAAAAAACACCTCAAAGTTGACATACTTACCATCTAAGGATATTTAAACGCTGTTTAGCAATCACACACCACCAAATAACTACCACTAGGCTACAACCCAGGTTATAGAAGAAAATTTACTCCTCACAAGACAAGATTGATCGGTTCTTCATCACAATACTAGCTATACCACCAAAGAAGAAGAACATGATATGAAAAAAAATTAAACTCTAGCATCTGCTTCGGCATTTAAGAAGAAATCGGAGCCAGGGGCGAGCCTCAGGCCTTGAACTCAGACAGGCGAGGCATAGACACAAACTGCTACCCACTTAAGCTTTGCTATGTTCTTATGATAATGAAAATATAAAAGGGAACAAACCAAAACACAACTAACTCCCTAACATCGGCCATGAAGACAGAGTTAGGACGATGGTCGAGTTGGAAGATACATATTCCAGAGGCAGTTGTCTCCATCGCCGAGACGGTAACGCCAAGTAAACACAAAACTAACAATAAGAATCTGGACTTTATTAGAAAAAAAAAGAAAACCTAAACATTCCATGATGGTAATCCCTGTTTGTCGCTCTGTATGACAAAATGTCGAGCTGACCCATAGCGACATGG
>NC_041386.1:639186833-639221575 GCF_002162155.2 Triticum dicoccoides
CTCAGGTATCTTTTCTGTTCACCTAGGATTATTTTTTCACTGGTTTCTTTTGGTTTTTTTTAATTTGACACATTTTAAAATACAGGAACATTTTCGCAATTCCAGTATTTTTTCAAATATTGAGAATACTTTTGAAAAATCAAGAAAAAATTTCAAAATACAGAAGATTTTTTAATTCAATTTTTTTGGGAACATGAACGTTTTTCAAATTCCATAAATTTTTTATTTTCAATGAACATATTTTTTATTTTTTAGTATAACGGTTTTAAGAATTCCTAGTGCAGCCTTTGTTTTCGACAAACCTAGCTTTTAGCTTTTTAAAAGGTTTGAGAAAACCAACTATAAAGCCTTAATGAAAATTGCTGCAATCGCGGAGCGCATACAAGGGCAGGCCCAGTCGCTCACGCTTTGTGCGTTTGCCAAGCATTTTGAGTTATATATACGGCATGCCATTGTCTCAAAAAAAAAAATACGGCAGAAGTCGCCAAGGCACTCTCTACACGGAACTACTCCCTCCGTTCCGAATTACTTGTCTTGGATTTGTCTAGATACGAATGTATCTAGACTCATTTTAGTGTTAGATACCTCCGTATCTGACAAATCTAAAATAAGTAATTCGAAACGAAGGGAGTAATTGCTAGCCTAGCTGCCATCACCCGCTAGCAACTTTCAATTTGCGAACGAAGGCAAAACATTAGTAAAATAGGGTTTTTTTGCGAGAAATTCGTAAAATGGTTTTAAACACTCGTAGTATTATACCCCTCTTGCTCGCTTGCCTGGTAGCCATCGACGTACATGTTCCGAGTAGCAACTTTGTTGCCGCTTCCTTTGGCGCGCCAGTGATATTTTCAGCAGCACTACAGCGAGAGACGACATCGTGTTAAGATATATTGTTCATTTTTCTTCATCAGTTCAGACTTTTGAATGAATTGATTGAAGCATAAATTCAATACATCGGCCAGCTGACACGGCCGGCATCGGCAAGTACGACACCGATGGACGCAGGACTCGGCCGGGGAGGGGACCGTGTCCGTGCGTGTTCGGGCCGTCAAGCTGGCCGCCACGGGACCGTGTAGTGTGGCATGAAACTGGACCCGACGCGTCACGTGACCTGCGTGCCCCCGCAGGAAAGAGCACAGAAACTGCGTCCAACTTGCATGGACGAGCTGGTGGCCGGGTCTATGGCGTGCATGTGTGGCGGTAGGAACTGATTTGAGGGCGTCAATTATTTTGCACGTGTTCTTGGTGCGAGTACGTCTCTCGCCTGTGGATAGCTCTCGTCTTGCACAAAGACCGTGGCAGATGCGCCAAACATATTTCGCAAAGAAATGAAAAGCAAAACTACTCCCTCTTATTTTTTTTGAACTAAACCACGATACTTATTTTGACTCGGAGAGAGTACTAATTGAGGAAAATTGTTAGTGGGAGAGAACTGTGGCAGTCTCCAATCCTTCAGAGTCCCAGTACCCCTAGTGTTGGATTTCGAGTTGTTGGATGTCATGCTTGGTGTGGGTGCTTCTCAGGGCGTGTGTAATGTACGACAACATCGACTCTTTCTCCATGGCTCCTTTCTCAGGCCATGCCATGTCCTGCAACGCACTTGCCGACTCTTCTAGGCACCCATGGTGGGTGTACATCGATTCGGTCAGTTCTTGAGTCGTAGCCACGTATTGTGAGTGCCTCATGTTGGTCGTGACACAGCCTTGGTGTCTTGTGTCTCGTCTTCTTGCTTTTCTTGGTTGGAGTTTGAGCTTGTTTCATAGGTAAAATTTTAAGATTTTTTTCCGATCGTAGGGACAAAAGCCATGATTTATCGGTCACCTGTACTAAGTTTCAAGAGTTGAAAGTTAGCATTAATTTTTCAAAATTCATCAAAACATTTCCAAAATGGGTCATATATAAAAGTACTCATCGGGAGAAATACGAATATGAAAACAAAACTTAATTTAAACTTTTCGTTCAAAAGATATAGAAGTTTCAAAATCAAAAGTTAAAAATAAAACCACGTACGAGGGACTCGGTGCTCTTGTCATCAAAATCAAAATCAAAACTTAAGGAAATACTTTCTCCGTCCGGAAATACTTGTCATCAAAATTGATAAAAAAAGATGTATCTAGAACTAAAATACATCTATATACATTCCCTTTTATCCATTTTGATACAAATATTTTCGAACGGATGAAGTACTAATTAAGCGTGTACGTACTCACATTGACTTGAAAGTTGGCGCAAAAACCATTACTTATCCAGAGAGCTTTTAGATTAATGGTCGGCTGATGCTGAGCTAACTACCCCGCAAATAAAAGATTGGGAGTATAGCTGAGACGTGAGAGCGAGAACACAATCATATACGAGCATTATTAACAAGCCAAGCCGTTGATCGAGGAAGAAAACACACGCGCACGTAGGCGAAGCTCCCGGCGGCCCATAGTCCTACACCAACGGCCGCCGGTCCAGCTCCAGCACATGCGACCACCCATGCATACATGCCCGAATTACACTCCCGTCCCCATAGTAGTAATACCGCCCTACATTTTCCTTTGGCAAATATACCACCCCATTCGTATTTGGTAGTAATTACTGATCGTGTTTTCCATCTCTAGAACACATTGAATGTTCAGTGAAAAAAAAAACAGATGGGCTGTTTATACAGGTACGTGCATCCAAGATGAAGAATCGTTCAGATCAAAATGGTTACTGAGTCGACGAGGAGTACCTTTTACCACACGCAGAAGAATTGATCAGATCATGAGTCTACGCTATACGGTATGTGAGGTTTCAGGCAGCTGGCTGTCACCTTCAACGACGCGTACACTGCGTAAATACGGCTACTTCGCGCCAATTGAACGCCGCTTTGACTTGAAAACGCGGCTGGGTTATTTTACACGCTGAACCGTTCGGGACAGCACACGCATTCCTACCCATCTCCGCCCGGCCACGACCTATATATAAGCACCCCTCCGGCGAGCCCATTCCCGGCACACAACAACAGCCAACAGGCAACAGCAAAGCGACCTCACCAGCGCACAAAGATCACCTCATCACAGCTTTCCAGTTCACCGGCCGTCGTCGCGATGAAGCCCGGCACCGAGCCGGCCACCGGCGTCCCCGTCGGCGGCGCACCGGGCGCCCCCACCGCCTGGTCCTCCGGCCTCTTCGACTGCTTCGACGACTGCGGCCTCTGTACGTAGCCTTGCTCTCAGGCGGCTCATGCCATCTTCCTCCTACTCATCTCAACGTCTCAATCGCCATGAAATGCATGTCTAATACATACTTATGATGTGTGCAGGTTGCCTGACTTGCTGGTGCCCGTGCATCACGTTCGGGAAGGTGGCGGAGATCGTGGACCGGGGCGCGACGTCGTGTGGGACGAGCGGCGCGCTCTACGTGCTGCTGGCGTCGCTCACGGGGTGCCACTGGATCTACTCCTGCACCTACCGCTCCAAGATGCGCGCCCAGTACGCGCTCCCGGACGCGCCCTGCTGCGACTGCTGCGTGCACTACTGCTGCGAGCCCTGCGCGCTCGTCCAGGAGTACAAGGAGCTCAAGGCCCGCGGCTACGACCCCGAGATCGGCTGGCACCTCAACCAAGAGCGCCGCAACGGCGGCGCCGGCGGCGTCAACCCGCCCGGCATGCAGGAGATGGGCCGCTGATCGAACCCGGCTGCTCATTGCCGTACGTGTGAAGGGAGGGTCGATCGAGCAAGCGTTCTTTCGTGCTTGGTAAATTGTTGCATAGACTTGGTTAAGTTCGTACTCTTTGTCAATAAAATCACCCTTTGTCGAAAAAAAATTCATACTGTGAATGGGTTATGTACTTATGTTGTATGGTGAGTTGATGATGTGATGTCAGGGCAAGAACGTGTGTACGTTTTTCTCCTTCTTTTTTCTTTTTGCGATGGCAGAAAAAAATGTCGCTCTGCATTTCATCCTTCTATTTCTATGGCTGGCCACCCGGTCGGCCTCTGGTTTTGAATAAAAATTCATGTTTGCTATTCCTTATACTACAACAGAATAATAATAACAACTAGTAGAAGGCCCGTGCGTTGCTACGGGCTTTAAAAATAATAAGATAGTATTCATGAAACTAAAATAATGTAGAACAATGTCATTTCAATTAATACACATCTTTTTTTACAATCAGCATAATAACATTCCCTAACAGAAACAAAATAATATACTATTGACAAATAAAAAATGTTATTGAGACCAACCAGTAATCGAATGGTTATGATATTGATGGTACCCATCCATGCAGGGACGGAGTCAACCCAGCGGTCCGCCTTCATAAAATGTCACATGTATAATGTAGGCCTTGGCCCTGTCTCCGCCACTGCATCCATGTGTGAGTGCATGTGTGTTTTGGCAGTGTGCAGAGACTGCTATCTGTATTTCTTTAAACTTTTATCCAGACATAGAACAATTTTAATTATCTTATCCTTTTCTTAATTTAAATACAAACACATCACATAAATTTGGAATTCATGTCGCTATTCTCATCCTCTAGCCGGTCAATGTTCCGTGGGGAGAACTAATGCATGCTTCCTACTATATCAACGTTCCAACCTTCTAGACTGGAGACTGCCGAAAGAAATTAATTTTTTTTCTACCACTCACTTCTTCATATGGTAGAAAATGCCATCTTTTTACAGAATTATGACATAAACTTTAAAACACATACCATGGTATTATTTTCATTTTGCATAATGCATTTGTACATCAAGTCATACAAGTTTGATTGCACACTCGCGGACCATCCAATGAATTCTCTAAATTCAGTTAAAATCCAAGCATGGCATGATTTCTTATTGTCCATCTTTCACCATGTAGTGACCCCTAAAAGAATCAAACAAATGACATGCTTATTTTGACATAAACTCACCTGCTGTTTGACCCACCTAAACTGGCAACCTTCAAATACTCCGGACGATGTTTCATCATGGAAATCCATGTGTTGCCATAGAACAACACAATATCACTCAAGTTGTATTTATCATGCTTACCGTCCTTAACTGGTTCTATATTTTATTTCTGAATATGCACCTATTTCACACCCCCACCAGACGAACTTGCTCTTCGTTCTTCATTATTTATCTCAACACACCCTTTGACATGATAAGTTACTTCTAACAATACTTTTCATTGTTTTTCCATGGATTGGCGACACTCATGTTTAGGTGTATCTTTCTCCAAACAATCCGGTCGACTAATGGGATATTCAAATAAATGTTTAGTGTGATTTGCCCAATACATTTACTATGCTCTCTTGTGCTCCTTGCTGGCTTTACCTGAACTCATTGCCATCGTTTCTGATCAAATCACCTAGCAAAAGCAAACTAAGTTGTTAAGATAGAAATAAAAAAGGACAAAGTCTTTACTAAAATAGAAATAGAATACAATTCGGTCAGTACATGCTTGCTCACGTAACATAATTTGAACCACAAAGAGACATGTGAAAATAATTCAAGTGCATGATGGATGCTAACTTATTTGAATTACTTAATTTCAGGGCTGATATCAATGGACTAATTACTAATTAAACCTGCAAAACATATCACACTAAAAAGTATGTATAATATTTGATTTTACCAAAGAGGTATGGGAATATCTATAATCAATGTGTTTGCTAGACAGTGTCACTGCTTCAACCTAAACTAATGAAAAGGCACCAGCCTGGTCCTGGCTAGATTATTTAACAGGTACTATCAACTGAGGTATGATACTAAGGCATTGCCACTGAAAATTGAAAATAAAATATTATCACGAGTACTCAAAGCTCAGCACAGATCGAGATGGAGACTGGAGGAGGCACACAGGTGGTGGGTGATGGAGTGGCCCAGTAGAAGAACGGCCACGTCGTTGCCAGAGCAGGAACACGCGGAGGCTCCCATCCCGTTGGGCGGTTCTGGAGAAGGATCCGACCTCGAGCATCTTCTCGCGGCGGCGGCGAACGGCTCCATGATGAGGTCCGCAATGAAGGCGGCGGCGGCTACTCTCGTACCTCCACGGTGGAAAACGGCTCCGCGATGAGGTCTGGCGGCGGCTCCTCTCGGTTGTCAGTGGCGGCGATCTCGTACCTCGGCGGCGGGCGAGTGGCTCCACGATCGACCTAGCAAAAGCAAATAGATAGATTGAGGGCAGTCGCGTTGTATACCTAGAATACTTTAATATTCACAAAAGAAGTGTCCTTGTAGGCCGGTAGCTGAGTCAATCTTGACCCTTTAATAAACTCAGTTATATTATTCATTTCCACCTAGTTTAGTTAGAAATACTGGCAAACAATGCAGTATGCTATCGTCTGATAATATAGGGTAATGGATATGCTGAAATTGTAGATACGGAGGCACCTAACGATTGAACTACTTTATTTATTTTTCCACACTACAGAGATAGGTGCTTGTAGAAATACCAAAGTATACGCCAAAAAAAATTCTTTATGAAAACATTGGACAGCTATGCTGCAAGGTAGCAAGTAATCTCACAACAATTTCAGAAGCAAAACAAGGGAAAAGGATGTGCAAACCTCTTAAGGATTTGAGAAAGCTCATAACTCCTCAATCAAGTCAACCATTAATTTCACATAGCCCATAGGAATCAGCCGCCTCAGCAATCTCCTCCCCGTTGGATCTGGTACCAGCAAGGTCCTCGAGGCTGAAATAAACCATCGTCGATATGGGCAACTACAATGACTGAAAAATATGTGGTCATTAATATGGGCAGCAAGAAAAACATGCATAGAACTGGAAGGCTAACTCTAAAACCAAACTTAAAATGGGAGCTAATTATTTATGTGCTCTAAATCCATATAAAAACTAATGATCATTCTCTATCTGAAAAGAAGTAACTTCCATGAATGGGGGAGGGGGTCTGTGTTGGGGAACGTTGCAGAAAATTAAAATTTTTCCTACGGTTTCACCAAGATCCATCTATGAGTTCATCTAAGCAACGAGTCTAGGGAGAGAGTTTGCATCTACATACCACTTGTAGATCGCGAGCGGAAGCTTGCAAGGTGATGATGTAGTCGTACTCGACGTGATCCAAATCACCGATGACCTGCGCCGAACGGACGGCACCTCCGCGTTCAACACACGTACGGAACAGCCACGTCTCCTCCTTCTTGATCCAGCAAGGAAGGGAGGAGAGGTTGAGGGAGATGGCACCAGCAGCAGCACGACGGCGTGGTGTTGATGGAACTGCAGTACTCCGGCAGAGCTTCGCTAAGCACTATGGAGGTGGAGGAGGTGTTGGGGAGGGAGAAGGAGGCAACCAAAGGCCAGGGCGTTCAGGTATGAAGTCCCTCCTCTCCCCCACTATATATAGGGGTGCCAAGGGGGGGTGGCCGGCCCTAGGAGATCCAATCTCCTAGGGGGTGCGGCGGCCAAGGGGGTTTTCCCTCCCCCCAAGGCACCTAGGAGGTGCCTTACCCTCCTAGGACTCTTGCCCCCTTGAACCCTAGGCGCATGGGCCTATGTGGGGCTGGTGCCCTTGGCCCATTAGGCCAAGGCGCACCCCCACACAGCCCATGTGGCCCCCCGGGACAGGTGGACCCACCCGGTGGACCCCCGGGACCCTTCCGGTGGTCCCGGTACAATACCGATAACCCCGAAACTTGTCCCGATGCCCGAAACAGGACTTCCCATATATAAATCTTTACCTCCGGACCATTCCGGAACTCCTCGTGACGTCCGGGATCTCATCCGGGACTCCGAACAACATTCGGGTTACTGCATATACATATCCCTATAACCCTAGCGTAACTGAACCTTAAGTGTGTAGACCCTACGGGTTCGGGAGACATGCAGACATGACCGAGACTCTCTTAGTCAATAACCATCAGCGGGATCTGGATACCCATGATGGCTCCCACATGCTCCTCGATGTTGTCATCGGATGAACCACTATGTCGAGGATTCGATCAAACCCTGTATGCAATTCCCTTTGTCAATCGGTACGTTACTTGCCCGAGACTCGATCGTCGGTATCCCAATACCTTGTTCAGTCTCGTTACCGACAAGTCACTTTACTCGTACCGTAATGCATGATCCCGTGTCCAACACCTTGGTCACATTGAGCTCAATATGATGATGCATTACCGAGTGGGCCCAGAGATACCTCTCCGTCATACGGAGTGACAAATCCCAGTCTCGATCCGTGTCAACCCAACAGCTACTTTCGGAGATACCTGTAATGTACCTTTATAGTCACCCAGTTACGTTGTGACGTTTGGTACACCCAAGGCATTCTTACGGTATCCGGGAGTTACACGATCTCATGGTCGAAGGAAGAGATACTTGACACTTGCAAAGCTCTAGCAAAACGAACTACACGATCTTTTATGCTATGCTTAGGATTGGGTCTTGTCCATCACATCATTCTCCTAATGATGTGATCCCGTTATCAACTACATCCAATGTCCATAGTCAGGAAACCATGACTATCTGTTGATCACAACGAGCTGGTCAACTAGAGGCTTACCAGGGACATAGTGTGGTCTAAGTATTCACACGTGTATTACGATTTCCGGATAATACAGTTATAGCATGAATACAAGACAATTATCATGAACAATGAAATATAATAATACTTTTATTATTGCCTCTAGGGCATATTTCCAACAGTCTGTACCTAAATGACATCATTGCACACAACAGAGCAAAGCTGATATTGTTATAAAAGAAGTACTTCTTGCTACAAGGACAAAACCAGGAAAGACCATGTGCAAAATAAACTTTCTCGTCAATCTAGCTTGGGGCCTGTTCGTATTAAGAAGAGAAGGATCAGCAAAGGAAATGACATATCAAGAAAAGAAAACAAAAAATATTAGAATGTAAATATGTTTGCTCATCGATTACCTTCGGCCTTTTTGATAAACATGATTATATTTTAATTTGCTCCGTTGTTTTATTTTTTACCAAACTGCCATATATGGTATACGAAGAAGCATTTACCTGAAGGTATTAATATCTTTTTCAGCTTTTTAGTCTTACTAAATACTCCCGAAGGAGTCAAGGACTTGTTTGCTACTGTATATTAATAGGAGTAGGTAAAAGGCAGTGGGTGAAAAAATTATAAGGACACATACATTAAATTTAATGACAAAATCAAGCTTTCAAATGATGCTTATGTGGTATTGCAACGAACTCCGACATCCAAATGTACAATAAAACAATTTAACATCTGCTGTGAGCGAGCACAAGTATCGATCAATTTTAGAATTGCTGATTTAGATCCCAAGAGGCTATATTTCTTTATTCAACTGCTATAAATAAACTAAATAAGATGAGAGTGAGACTACATACATAAAGCTGAATGTGCAAGATCGACATCATCCCCTAAGTGCTTCTCTTCTCAACTGCTTCCTTCTGGATGTCTTGAATATTCAATGGAAAACAAAATTCAAAAATACATGGCCAGATAATTGCAACCTCAGTTTATTTATAGAAGAATGTTATTGAAAGAATTGCATCCAACCAAAAACAAACCTTAATTTGAGACATATAGTTTGATGCCTTACCTACAGTTGTAACCTTCTGAGCAAGTATGCCAATCTGCATGTTCGAACAGAATTTTCTATCGGAGAGCAAGCAGAGGTTTATACATCAGAATCTTCTATGAGAAGCAAGCAGAGGTTATACATTATATAGAGGAGACTAATAGAGAGTACCAACTCGATATTTCTTGTTGGTCCATACTTCCATTGTCGACATGAAAATGAAGCACTGCCACCGTTGCCGGCTCCTCCAAATGCCCATCGGTGTAGGCATGCTGGAGAACATACAGTACTGCACGAGTCAAACCGAAGAAGCAAAGAGCATAGGAAAATAGACAATTGAATACTGAAAGAAAGAAGAAGATAACCACCATATATGTTATTTTGCACAGTTCATTACATGAGTCAAATTACAATGGTTATATTCCAAGGCCATCTGACAGTCCCTATTTTACAAAGCATGGCTTTGATGAAACATACCAATCAACTACTCTTAACGTTCCACATCACCTAAGCTAGCACTGATTGCAGAAAACTTACAATATTATTTAGAGGTGCTAGTTCAAACTATGACAAATTATTTGCATGGCTTATCATTAGCAGTTATGTTTTTACTGCCTTTAGTATTTTAATTAGGCTTCATTCAGAACTGCTGCTGCACATTAAGTATGAGAAGGTAACAGCAGGCAAAATATCACTCTAGGCACTGTTCAAGTTTCAGTTGAGAATTCACACATTATATAAGAAGAGAGAATTCCTTATTTAACACCGTCTACCGAGTCTAAATTTTATGCCCTTTATAACACTATCGTCCATTTTAAACCTTAATGGTGTTAAATGACACATGAAAAGACCTATTTGCCCCTCATGTCATATGTGGTCAAATTTTTATGCATATATGTGTATCCGGCCAACTCGTTTTGTGCCTCGGTCCCTGCCTTGACCGTGTTGTAGCCAAGTGCTTTCCGGCGTACAAGCGTACGAGGCTAGCTCGAGTTTTTGTTAGTCTGTACACAATCGATTTTGTGCACGTACACACCAAGAAACAAGCAAGCAGACAGGTGGGTCGATTCTAGTTGGACATGTACTGCTATACGTACTGGAGGAAGCTAGCTAAGCAGCAGCCGATCTCTCGCTCGATTGATTCTACGTGACTGGCTAGCTAACCAAGTTAGTGATATTATCACGGAGGCTATACACAAACACACGAGGCCGTTGATGGCCACATGATCGTGTCAGCCTTGTTTATTTTCTTTTGTTCAATATATCAACTCTATTAACTTACTGATTTGTTGTATACTACTATCAATTGTGTACAGGCACTAACTATTTTCACACACAAAAATGTAAAAGCACTGACACAATATTAACCACATCCAAACATAGTCGCATGATGAAGCTAAACTACCACATAACAATTTTAATCACAAATCACATTGAGGGCAAATAGGTCTTTTCAGGTGCCGTTACGGCTTAAAATGGATAAAAATGTCGTAAATGGTATAAAATTTAGACACAATGTCAGATAGGGAAGAAAAAGGTTTTCGGTGTCAAATAAGGAAACAACATTTAAAACAGTGTCATATAAGGAATATTCTCACATAAGAAGTATATGTGATGATAGATTTGAATCTAAACGAGATCAGCATATGTATACCTTGTAAAAACATCGTCCGCCAAAGGGGCAAGTATCCCTTCTAAAGTCAAAGTACCTACAATCAGTTGACGTGAAATAACATATGTGTGGCTTAGACAAATGTTTCATGAATTTGTCTACTCTGAAGAACATACAACTGAAATTCTCTCTGGGGTACTATTAACCTAACGATCATATAGTGAGATGCATTCAACCATTAGATTTATTGTTACTGACCTAAGAATTTCTGTATTTCCGTCTCAAAAAGTAAAAATCCAGTCCTGAATCCGCCCGCCGCCCACGCATCTATCACAAACCTCATCCCCTGCTGCTCCTTGATGGTGCACCTCCTCCCCTACTGCTCCTCGATGCTGCAACTCCTCCCCTGCTGCTCCTCGATGCTGCAACTCCACCCACGACGGCGCAACCAGCGGCCCTTGCTCTACGACACCCGACCGACCAGTAGGTCCTGCCAAGAGGCTCACCAACGAGCGTCGCATTTTGTCTGGCTCACGGTGGAGGCGGCCCCTGACCTCTTGTGCGGCACCCGAACCGCGGTATGGGATGCGTTTGGTTAGAGGGACATGTTAGGGTGGCTATGGGTATCCCCATCCAGCTGAATATGGATAGCCGTTTATTCTGTTTGGTTGATGAGTAAGGTTAGCCCATGTTTTGTTTGGTTTGGAGGATGAATCATGGTTGAGGATAGCCATTGGAATGTTTGGTTCGATGGATGAGTAATGGATATGGGTTTTGGTGACCTTTGACCTGAACTGCTGCGGCACAAAAAATCAACAAAACAAGGTTAGCACGTTGGACAGAAAATCAAAGAAGAAATCACACTTATCAGCACATACAGCCAGCACAGTACAAGCAGCTAGCGCAGCTAGCAAGGCTGGCCACCGTACGCGCACCTTCAAGCAGTCAGCGCAGCACCCGCGCACGGGGCGCATAGCATGCGCACCTGCTGAGGAGAAGCAGGGCCGGCGCAGCACGCACATCACCTGCGGACGGGGCGAACATCACGCGCACCGGCCGGACAAAAGCAGGGCCAGCACCGCCATCCACATGCCGCGACGCCCCAGCACGTCGCCACGAAGGATGGTTGTGCCATGAAGGACGATTTCCTTCGCCGCCCCAGCACGACGCCACCGCTGCCCCTGCTTCTCCACCCACGCCGCGACGCCCCAGCCGCTCCACCCACTCAGCGGCGCGCCCGCCTCACTCCGCTCCTCATTGCCTACAGCACAACTCGGCGGCTAAGGTTAGCCGCAGGGGCGCGCGCAGGGACTTAGCGGCGAGGAGGTGCTCGAGGGTCGATGGGGGAGACAGGGCGGAGGTACGCCGGTGGCCGCCGACGCAAGAGGCGGGGCTTGTCGAGGAGATCCTGAGCGGCGGTGGCGGCGACGCAAGGAAATTTCCGCGGCGGCGGCGGCGGCGTCTCTGAGGATCCTAGAGAAAAGATTGGTGGTGGGAGGAGTACGGAGTGTTTTTTTTCTTTGGTGATTATTTGTATATAAGGAGATAAAACCAGTGATACGGGGGTGGTGGGAGATGGGTGGAAATAAAACCGAATGAAAATAAAACCGAAGTACCAGGCTACCAACTGCTTCATTAGGAGTAGATTTCAGCCGATTCCTGTGGAGAAGACGAATGGGCAACTCCATACTCATGGGAACCGCAGTGTGTCGCCGCTAGATGGGAGTAAGAGAGTCGACGGTGCGGGTAGAGGTGTGAGGCATGATCACCGCTGCCGGAGAAGGGGAGGGGTATAGAGGGACATCCGAGACGACAACAACTCGACAAAGGATATGACTCGTATTGGGCAGGGCGACGAAGCGACGCGATAATGGCATCAACCACGGGTGATGGTGGCAACCGGTTCAGCCAAAGCTAAGGGAGGGTAGCCGAGATGGGAGAAGAGGAAGACGTAGGAGTGAAAAAAGGCTGATGCGAGGAAAAGAAACAGTTGACTCATTCAAGTGACTCATAGGTTCTCCCTAAAAAGCGAAATGCACTTTCTTTTATTATTCTTCAAGAAAAAGCAGAGCTTCTGCCCAAGCTACTGCCTTCCAATACGGTATTTCTTCCAGGGAAATACACTTTAGTTTTTGGTTGTATATACATCCTATATGGGTATTTTTTAATAATTAAACAAAAAGTCAAAATAGTTCAAAAGTACTTTTAGATTAAACTCGATTTTGTTTTGCACTAGTATATAAATTTTCACGAAAAAAACCAACATTGAGTTTAGGGCAAAAAAGACAAAATGTATTTGCTATTATAGGTCAATATTCACACTATTTTGACCAAAAAATCGTCTTTTTTGAAAAGAAGTCAAAGGGTGATTTATTTTTGTGAAATTTTTCTCACAGGTATAATAAAAGGTGAAGTTTATTTCAAAAATAATTTTCAGATTTGTTTGACTTTCTATTGAATTGCTAATTTATTTTTCCATATAAGGTATATATACACCGAGGAACCAAACGTTCCCGTCCATTTCTTCCATACCTATTTACACGACACACGATCATTATGACGATCAAATATGTTCAACGAAACGTGGGTTCACATGTCACAAAGATTATATAGTACCATTCACTCCGGTTTGAAATGAAATGTATATCCCAACAGTGTAATTTATATGGCATAGCATTTAAATATTATTAATGAAATTCATTGCCAAATTTTTAGGCGCAGTGTAAACAGAGCCTGAGTAATTCCTAACATGAGTGTCCATCCATCATCGTCGAGCCCACGGTCTTCCGTAGTGAGTGGATGTCGCTGGTTCTCTAAACTAAATCCAGTTGGCGTGGTTGGGCACATGCAACTGAGGGATTTCCGGCGACATTGATTGGTCAAAGGGGCGGAGCTTACTACTACCTCCGTCACGGTTTAGAGAACGTGTTTGGAAATTTTCTGCGACCTAGGTGATTATGTATTGGTTATGAAATGGGCTAAAAAATAGCATTCACACTACGCATGCAACAAAATATTAATTAGCTATTAGAGATAAATGCAATGCGCCCTAAACCTTGTCTATTGTGGAAACACACGCAAATTTAACTGTGCCTTCTAAACCGTAACGCAGGAAGTAATTAGTACTCCATCATCACAGCATGATAATTGATCAACGAAATATTTGCAGGTCAGCGTTGAAAATGTCCTAAACAAACAGGGTTATACCAACCTCTGGCAGGCAGGTCTGGCACGCAACGGGGCGTTCAAGTGGATGGAAGGTCAGCTGGTGCTGGAGTTCTGGATGACGCCGTCCCTGAACGTCACTAAATTGGTCATATGCGCTGGCCGTGCGACTCTTCAAAGAAAACGGCTCGGGACCGCCATCCAACTTCAGTTTGCTAGTTCGGTTGGTCGACTGCCACTGCCATCAAACAATCAAATCCTAGTTTTTTTTTTCTTTATGCGGGAAAGTATTTATATATTGCTCAAGTGGTCTATATTTTTTTCACAGCCAGCCAATACAAAAGATGAAAGATGATCCGGCCAACACCCCTGCAGATATGATGTAGTAGCCCGAATCCTATTAGGGCATGACCAATGCATAGCCTCAGGGTGATGCTTCACATGCCATGTAGAATTGGATAACAGAAAAAGTATGTTCGGATGAGGAAGCAGGATTCTCTACAAGAGGCGGGTGCTTGAAGAGAAAAAATATGGTCCGGTGCATAAAGTTAGAAAAATAAAAGTGAAGAGGATGCATGTATAGTGAGTGTCATTTTTTATTCTTTGATGAGATATACTAGTAATAGCTTACATTGAGAAGAATAAATCAACATAGATATCTCAAATTACTTTTTGTCATGGAGTATTTGTATCCATATACCATCATTATACATGCCCTTAAGCGCCTGATGCGCCGTTTCAAGGCGAAACGGTAAATGACACACACCAGCAGTGTACGCAGGTTCCTAAGTGGACTGGCCCATCATGTTAGTGCTTTTTTTAACGCCGGTTCGGTTTTCCTTCACGTTCTTTCCCGTGGGGTTTCCCGCCGGTTTTTGTTCTTTTTTCCTTTTGTTTTTGCCTTGTTTTTATTGTTCGTGTCTTTATTTCTTATTTTATATTTCATTAATTTTTTAAACATGATTCAAATTCATGATTTTTTCACAATTCATCAATTTCTTCAAATCCTTGAACTTTCATAATCTATGAAGTATTTTCGAAATCACAAAAATTTTCAATTTATTTTACTTTCTTTTTCAAATGCATGCAATTTTTCCCAATTCGTGTACTTTTTTAAATTTCTGAAGTTTTTCCGAGTTCAAGAATTTTTTTTCAAATCCATGAACTTTTCTTAAATTAATATATTTTTCTCAAAACTTCCAGCTTTTTTAATAAAAAAATGAACTTTTTTGCAAAATCATATTTTTTCACATATATGAAATTTTCAATATTCAATATTTTTTTAAATCCAGAAACAATTTTTGAATTTCGTGAATGATCGACCTATCAACGATGTCGGTCCACCATTAACTGAGCAAACAAAGCAGGGGAGCGAAAAGCGATCGCACGGTCCCCAATAGTAATGAAAGAAGTCTACATAACCCCCTAAGGTTTCAGGGAACGATCACATAATCCCCCTAAACTTTAAAACCGGGTATTTGACCCCCTGGAGTTTGCAAAACCAGATATAACACCCCCTAATAGCTTTAAAGGGTGGTTTTGAGAATGGTTTCGAACACATGGCCCATATCACACGAGCCAGTGCAGTGCAGCTACGATCATGCATCACATAACCTGCAACATTCACAACTCCATCACTATACTCTCTTTCATTTCCTCGTCTGCTACTCCGGACTGTTTCACTGCCTCTCCCTATGTGCTCACAGTACCAGCATGCGTCGTGTTGCTCACTTGCTTGTTGGTGCGCATAGGCCGAACAACTACGTCAGGTTTGCGACATTGTGCGGTCGTGCCCCCGCCATTGCTTGCGTTTTTCAGTTGTGCACTTTGTTGTGGCGTGTGGCTGGTTTGAGTTGGACGTGCATGTCCTTATTTTGAGGGGAGAGAGTCCGGGGTAAAATTGGAGGAGGGTCAGCAGCAAGCAGTAAGAAACTACAAGCATAGTGCTGGAGCTCCGCCGCCATGAGCCACTTTTCTCCACCACATGCTTGGACCTGGCACTCCTCCCACTTTGACGCATTGGCCTTCTCCTTAGGATACATGCAGACGTGTCTGCATCTGCCATGAGATCAAGACACGGGGTTATTGAAATGGCAGTTGCTTAGTTCCATGTATTTTTTGAAAAAAAAAATTGGTGTTCTTATTGTCCGCGCTGCTCTGCAAGCTTAGTGGTCAGTTGCAGAAAAGGCAAGCCCGGCAGGATACGTGGACAGTACGTCCACAGATGGGGCGTGTGGCACTGACTGAGATGACAAAGCGTGTCTGGCGATGTGCAGCAGGGCGCAGACGACGAGTGGAGAAACGGCAAGAGGCAGTGAAGACCGGTAATTACAAACAGATAGAGATCAAGTCAAGCTAGCTTCGTATGTGAGTTAGCTTCTAGGTTGCATCAGCCACAGCGAACCTAGCTTCACCTACCAGGTTGCTCCGGCCGAACAAACATCAGAAGTCTGTACTAGATGCCAACAAAACAATAGTGAAACACACATGTTGAAAACCACTCTAAAAACCACACTCCAAAGCTGCCAGGGGGTGTTTTATCTGGTTTTACAAACTCTAGGGGCTAAATACCCGGTTTTGAAGCTCGTGGGTGTTGGAAATATGCCCTAGAGGCAATAATAAAATGATTATTATATTTTCTTGTTCATGATAATTGTCTATTATTCATGCTATAATTGTATTATCCGGAAATCGTAATACATGTGTGAATACATAGACCACAATGTGTCCCTAGTGAGCCTCTAGTTGACTAGCTCGTTGATCAACAGATAGTCATGGTTTCCTGGCTATGGACATGGGGATGTCATTGATAACGGGATCACATCATTAGGAGAATGATGTGATGAACAAGACCCAAACCTAAGCATAGCACAAAGATCGTGTAAGTTCGTTTTTTGAGAGCTTTTCTAATGTCAAGTATCATTTCCTTAGACCATGAGATTGTGCAACTCCTGGATACCGTAGGAGTGCTTGGGTGTATCAAACGTCACAACATAACTGGGTGGCTATAAAGGTGCACTACGGGTATCTCCGAAAGTGTCTGTTGGGTTGGCACAAATCAAGACTGGGATTTGTCACTCCGTATGACGGAGAGGTATCTCTGGGCCCACTCGGTAATGCATCATCATAATGAGCTCAATGTGACCAAAGGGTTGGTCACGGGATCATGCATTACGGTACGATAAAGTGACTTGCCGGTAACGAGATTGAACAAGGTATTGGGATACCGACGATCGAGTCTCGGGAAAGTAACGTATCGATTGACAAAGGGAATTGAATACGGGATTGATTAAGTCCTCGACATCGTGGTTCATCCGATGAGATCATCGAGGAGCATGTGGGAGACACCATGGGTATCCAGATCCCGCTGTTGGTTATTGACCGGAGAGGCGTCTCCATCATGTCTGCGTGTCTCCCGAACCCGTAGGGTCTACACACTTAAGGTTCGGTGACGCTAGGGTTGTAGAGATATTAGTACGTAGTAACCTGAAAGTTGTTCGGAGTCCCGGATGTAACGAGGAGTTCCGGAATGGTTCGGAGGTAAAGATTTATATATAGGAAGTCCAGTTTCGGCCAGCGGGAAGATTTCGGGGGTTACCGGTATTGTACCGGGACCACCGGAAGGGTCCCGGGGGTCCACCGGATGGGGCCACCTATCCCGGAGGGCCCCATGGGCTGAAGTGGCGTGGGAACCAGCCCCTGATGGGCTGGTGGGCCCCACCCAAGGGCCCAAGGCGCCTAGGGATGGAAACCCTAGGGGGTCGTTGCCCCCCGAGGGGGCATGCGCCCCCTGGATGGAAACCCTAAGGGGGCCGTTGCCCCCAGGGGCCGCCCCCCCTTTTAGATGGGATCTCCAAGGGGGCATGCACCCCCTAGCCCCTATATATAGTGGAAGGGAGGGAGGGCAGCCACACCTTGCTCTTGGCGCCTCCCTCTCCCTCCGTAACACCTCTCCTCCCCGCTTGTGCTTGGCGAAGCCCTGCCGGGATCCTGCTGCATCCACCACCACGCCGTCGTGCTGCTGGATCTTCATCAACCTCTCCTTCCCCCTTGCTGGATCAAGAAGGAGGAGACGTCTTCCCAACCGTACGTGTGTTGAACGCGGAGGTGCTGTCCGTTCGGCACTTGGTCATCGGTGATTTTGATCACGGCGAGTACGACTCCATCATCCCCGTTCACTTGAACGCTTCCGCTCGTGATCTACAAGGGTATGTAGATGCACTCCTATTCCCCTTGTTGCTAGAATACTCCATAGATTGATCTTGGTGATGCGTAGAAATTTTTTAATTTCTGCTACGATCCCCAACAGTGGCATCATGAGCTAGGTCTATGCGTAGTTTCTATGCACGAGTAGACCACAAAATAGTTGTGGGCATCGATATTGCCAATTATCTTGCCGTTACTAGTCTTATCTTGATTCGGTGGTATTGTGGGATGAAGCGGCCCGGACCAACCTTATACGTATGCTTACGTGAGACCGGTTCCACCGACTGACATGCACTAGTTGCATAAGGTGGCTAGCGGGTGTCTGTCTCTCCCACTTTAGTCGGATCGGATTCGATGAACAGGGTCCTTATGAAGGGTAAATAGAAATTGGCAATTCACGTTGTGGTTTTGGCGTAGGTAAGAAACGTTCTTGCTAGAAACCTATAGCAGCCACGTAAAAACTTGCAACAACAATTAGAGCACGTCTAACTTGTTTTTGCAACAAGTGTTTTGTGATGTGATATGGCCAAAGGTTGTGATGAATGATGAATGATATATGTGATGTATGATATTGATCATGTTTTTTTAATAGGAATCACGAGTTGCATGTCGATGAGTATGACAACCGGCAGGAACCATAGGAGTTGTCTTTATTTATTTATGACCTGCGTGTCAACATAAACGTCATGTAATTACTTTACTTTATTGCTAAAGCGTTAGCCATAGTAGTAGAAGTAATAGATGACAAGACAACTTCAAGAAGACACGATAATGGAGATCATGATGATGGAGATCATGGTGTCATGCCGGTGACAACGATGATCATGGAGCCCTGAAGATGGAGATCAAAGGAGCAAATGATATTGGCCATATCATGTCACTATTTGATTGCATGTGATGTTTATCATGTTTTACATCTTATTTGCTTAGAACGACATTATCTTAAATAAGATGATCCCTCGTAATAATTTCAAGAAAGTGTTCCCCCTAACTGTGCACCGTTGCGAAGGTTCGTTGTTTCGAAGCACCACATGATGATTGGGTGTGATAGATTCTAACGTTCGAATACAACGGGTGTAAGACAGATTTACACACGCAATACACTTAGTTGACTTGACGAGCCTAGCATGTACAGACATGGCCTCGGAACACAGAAGACCGAAAGGTCGAGCATGAGTCGTATAGAAGATACGATCAACATGAAGATGTTCACCGATGTTGACTAGTCCGTCTCACGTGATGATAGGACACGGCCTAGTTAACTCAGATCATGTTATACTTAGATGACTGGAGGGATGTCTATCTGAGTGGGAGTTCATTTAGTAATTTGATTAGATGAACTTAATTATCACGAGCTTAGTCTAAAATCTTTACAATATGTCTTGTAGATCAAATATCCCACATTGTCCTCAACTTCAACGCGTTCCTAGAGAAAACCAAGCTGAAAGACGATGGCAGCAACTATACGGACTGGGTCCGGAACCTGAGGATCATCCTCATAGCTGCCAAGAAAGATTATGTCCTAGAAGCACCGCTAGGTGACGCACCCGTCCCACGGAACCAAGACGTTATGAACTCTTGGCAGTCACGTGCTGATGATTACTCCCTCGTTCAGTGCGGCATGCTTTACAGCTTAGAACCGGGGCTCCAAAAGTGTTTTGAGAGACACGGAGCATATGAGATGTTCGAAGAGATGAAAATGGTTTTTCAAGCTCATGCCCGGATCGAGAGATATGAAGTCTTCGACAAGTTCTTCAGCTGTAAGATGGAGGAAAATAGTTCTGTCAGCGAGCACATACTCAAAATGTCTGGGTTGCATAACCGCTTGACTCAGTTGGGAGTTAATCTCCCGGATGACGCGGTCATTGATAGAATCCTTCAGTCGCTTCCACCGAGCTACAAGAGCTTTGTGATGAACTTCAATATGCAAGGGATGGAAAAGGCCATTCCTGAAGTATTTGCAATGTTGAAATCAACAGAGGTAGAAGTCAAAAAGGAACATCAAGTGTTGATGGTGAATAAAACCACTAAGTTCAAGAAAGGAAAGGGTAAGAAGAACTTCAAGAAGGACGACAAGGGTGTTGCCGCGCCCGATAAGCAAGCTGCCGGGAAGAAGCCAAAGAATGGACCCAAGCCCGAGACTGAGTGTTTTTATTGCAAGGGAAGTGGTCACTGGAAGCGGAACTGCCCCAAATACTTAGCGGACAAGAAGGCCGGCATCACAAAAGGTATATGTTATATACATGTAATTGATGTGTATCTTACCAGTACTCGTAGTAGCTCCTGGGTATTAGATACCGGTGCAGTTGCTCACATTTGTAACTCAAAGCAGGAGCTGCGGAATAAGCGGAGACTGGCGAAGAACGAGGTGACGATGCGCGTCGGGAATGGTTCCAAGGTCGATGTGATTGCCGTCGGCACGCTACCTCTACATTTACCTACGGGATTAGTTTTAAACCTCAATAATTGTTATTTAGTGCCAGCTTTGAGCATGAACACTGTATCAGGATCTCGTTTAATTCGAGATGGCTACTCATTTAAATCCGAGAATAATGGTTATTCTATTTATATGAGAGATATGTTTTATGGTCATGCTCCAATGGTGAATGCTTTATTCTTAATGAATCTCGAGCGTAATGCTACACATATTCATAGTGTGAATACCAAAAGATGTAACATTGATAATGATAGTCCCACATACTTCTGGCACTGCCGCCTTGGTCACATAGGTGTCAAACACATGAAGAAGCTCCATGCAGATGGACTTTTAGAGTCTCTTGATTACGAATCATTTGACATGTGCGAACCATGCCTCATGGGTAAAATGACCAAGACTCCGTTCTCAGGAACAATGGAACGAGCAACCAACTTATTGGAAATCATACATACTGATGTGTGCGGTCCAATGAGTGTTGAGGCTCGCGGTGGCTATCGTTATGTTCTCACCCTCACTGATGACTTGAGTAGATATGGGTATGTCTACTTAATGAAACACAAGTCTGAGACCTTTGAAAAGTTCAAGGAATTTCAGAGTGAGGTTGAGAATCAACAAGACAGGAAAATCAAGTTCTTGCGATCAGATCGTGGGGGAGAATACTTGAGTCACGAATTTGGCACACACTTAAGAAAATGCGGAATAGTTTCACAACTCACGCCGCCTGGAACACCTCAGCGTAATGGTGTGTCTGAACGTCGTAATCGCACTCTATTAGATATGGTGTGATCTATGATGTCTCTTACCGATTTACCGCTATCATTTTGGGGCTATGCTTTAGAGACTGCCGCATTCACTTTAAATAGGGCTCCGTCGAAATCCGTTGACACGACACCGTATGAATTATGGTTTGGGAAGAAACCTAAGCTGTCGTTTCTAAAAGTTTGGGGATGCGATGCTTATGTCAAGAAACTTCAACCTGAAAAGCTCGAACCCAAGTCGGAAAAATGCGTCTTCATAGGATACCCTAAAGAAACTGTTGGGTATACCTTCTACCTCAGATCCGAAGGCAAGATCTTTGTTGCCAAGAACGGGTCCTTTCTAGAGAAAGAGTTTCTCTCGAAAGAAATAAGTGGGAGGAAGGTAGAACTTGATGAAGTATTACCTCTTGAACCGGTAAGTGGCGCAGCTCAAGAAAATGTTCCTGAGGTGCCTGCACCGACTAGAGAGGAAGTTGATGATGATGATCATGAAACTTCAGATCAAGTTGCTACTGAACTTCGTAGGTCCACAAGGACACGTTCCGCACCAGAGTGGTACGGCAACCCTGTCTTGGAAATCATGTTGTTAGACAACGGTGAACCTTCGAACTATGAAGAAGCGATGGCGGGCTCAGATTCCGACAAATGGCTGGAAGCCATGAAATCTGAGATAGGATCCATGTATGAAAACGAAGTATGGACTTTGACTGACTTGTCCGAAGATCGGCGAGCCATAGAAAATAAATGGATCTTTAAGAAGAAGACAGATGCGGATGGTAATGTGACCATCTATAAGGCTCGACTTGTCGCTAAGGGTTATCGACAAGTTCAAGGGGTTGACTACGATGAGACTTTCTCACCCGTAGCGAAGCTGAAGTCCGTCCAAATCATGTTAGCAATTGCCGCATTCTATGATTATGAGATATGGCAAATGGACGTCAAAACGGCATTCCTTAACGGCTTTCTTGAGGAAGAATTGTATATGATGCAGCCGGAAGGTTATGTCGATCCTAAGAATGCTAACAAGGTGTGCAAGCTCCAACGCTCAATCTATGGGCTGGTGCAAGCATCTCGGAGTTGGAACATTCACTTTGATGAGATGATCAAAGCGTTTGGGTTTATGCAGACTTATGGAGAAGCCTGCGTTTACAAGAAAGTGAGTGGGAGCTCTGTAGCATTTCTCATATTATATGTGGATGACATACTGTTGATGGAAAATGATATAGAATTCTACGAAAGCATAAAGGCCTATTTGAACAAGTGTTTTTCAATGAAGGACCATGGAGAAGCTGCTTATATATTAGGCATCAAGATCTATAGAGATAGATCGATACGCCTCATCGGTCTTTCACAAAGTACGTACCTTGACAAGATATTGAAGAAGTTCAATATGGATCAGTCCAAGAAGGGGTTCTTTCCTGTATTGCAAGGTGTGCGATTGAGCACGGCTCAATGCCCGACCACAGCAGAAGATATAGAAGAGATGAGTGTCATCCCCTATGCCTCAGCCATAGGGTCTATTATGTACGCCATGCTGTGTACCAGACCTGATGTAAACCTTGCCGTAAGTTTGGTAGGTAGGTACCAAAGTAATCCCGGCAAGGAACACTGGACAGCGGTCAAAAACATCCTGAAGTACCTGAAAAGGACCAACGATATGCTTCTCGTTTATGGAGGTGGCGAAGAGCTCGTCGTAAAGGGTTACGTCGACGCTAGCTTCGACACAGATCTGGATGACTCTATGTCACAAACCGAATACGTGTATATTTTAAATGGTGAGGCAGTAAGCGGCTGCAGTTGCAACCAAAGCGTCGTGGCGGGATCTACATGTGAAGCAGAATACATGGCAGCCTCGGAGGCAGCACAAGAAGCAATCTGGGTGAAGGAGTTCATCACCGACCTAGGAGTCATACCCAATGCGTCGGGGCCGATGACTCTCTTCTGTGACAACACTGGAGCTATTGCCCTTGCCAAGGAGCCCAGGTTTCACAGAAAGACCAGGCATATCAAGTGTCGCTTCAACTCCATTCGTGAAAGTGTTCAAAATGGAGACATAGAAATTTGTAAAGTACATACGGACCTGAATGTAGCAGATCCGTTGACTAAACCTCTCCCTGGAGCAAAACATGATCAACACCAGAATTCCATGGGTGTTCGATGAAGGAAATATGCCCTAGAGGCAATAATAAAGTTATTATTTATTTCCTCATATCATGATAAATGTTTATTATTCATGCTAGAATTGTATTAACCGGAAACATGATACATGTGTGAATACATAGACAAACATATAGTCACTAGTATGCCTCTACTTGACTAGCTCATTAATCAAAGATGGTTATGTTTCCTAACCATTGACATGTGTTGTCATTTGATTAATGGGATCACATCATTAGGAGAATGAGGTGATTGACATGACCCATCCCGTTAGCTTAGCACTTGATCGTTTAGTATTCTGCTATTGCTTCCTTCATGACTTATACATGTTCCTGTAACTATGAGAATTGTGTAACTCCCGTTTACCGGAGGAACACTTTGGGTACTACCAAACGTCACAACGTAACTGGGTGATTATAAAGGAGTACTACAGGTGTCTCCGAAGGTACATGTTGAGTTAGCATAATTCGAGATTAGGTTTTGTCACTCCGATTGTCGGAGAGGTATCTCTGGGCCCTCCCGGCAATTCTCATCACCTAAGCCTTGCAAGCATGTAACTAATGAGTTAGTTATAAGATGAAGTATTACAGAACGAGTAAAGAGACTTGTCGATAACGAGATTGAACTAGGTATTGGATACCGACGATCGAATCTCGGACAAGTAACATACCGATGACAAAGGAAACAACGTATGTTGTTATGCGGTTTGACCAATAAAGATCTTCGTAGAATATGTAGGAACCAATATGGGCATCCAGGTCCCGCTATTGGTTATTGACCAGAGATGTGTCTCAGTCATGTCTACATCGTTCTCGAACCGTAGGGTCCGCACGCTTAAGGTTTCGATGACAGTTATATTATGAGTTTATGTATTTTGATGTACCGAAGGTTGTTCGGAGTCCCGGATATGATTACGGACATGACGAGGAGTCTCGAAATGGTCGAGACATAAAGATTGATATATTGGACGGATATATTTGGACACCGGAAAGGTTCCGGAGAAGTTTGGAGCCCCGGGAGGTCGGAACCCCCCGGGAGGTATATGGGCCTTATTGGGCCCATGTAGGAGGAAGAGAGAAGGAGAAAGGGAGGGGGGCGCGCCCCCCCAAGCCCAATCCGAATTGGGGAGGGGGGCCGGCCCCCCTTTCCTTTCTCCTTCCCCCTCTTCCTATTACTACTACTAGTACTAGTTCCTAATACTAGTACTCTTTCCTTCCCCCTCCAAATAAGATAAGGAAAAGAGAGGGAAACCTACTTGGAGTAGGTTTCCCCCTCCTCATGGCGCGCCCCCCTAGGGCCGGCCACCTCCTCCCTCCCTCCTTTATATACGGGGGTAGGGGGGCACCCTAGGACACACAAGTTGATCATTGATCGTTCCTTAGCCGTGTGCGGTGCCCCCCTCCACGATATTACACCTCGGTCATATTGTAGCGGTGCTTAGGCGAAGCCCTGCAACAGGAGAACATCAAGATCGTCACCACGCCGTCGTGCTGACGGAACTCCCCCTCGGCGCGTCTGCTGGATCGGAGATCGAGGGTGCGTCATCGAGCTGTACGCGTGTCAAGAACTCGGAGGTGCCGGAGTAACGGTACTTGGATCGGTTGAACCGGAGGACGTACGACTACTTCCTCTACGTTGCGTCAACGCTTCCGCTTCGGTCTACGAGGGTACGTAGACAACACTCTCCCCTCGTTGCTATATCATCACCATGATCTTGCGTGTGCGTAGGAAATTTTTTGAAATTACTACGTTCCCCAACAGTGGCATCCGAGCCTAGGTTTTATGCGTTAATGTTATATGCACGAGTAGAACACAAGTGAGTTGTGGACGATATAAGTCATACTGCCTACCAGCATGTCATACTTTGGTTCAGCGGTATTGTGAGATGAAGCGGCCCGGACCGACATTACGCGTACGCTTACGCGAGACTGGTTTCACCGTTACGAGCACTCGTGCTTAAAGGTGGCTGGCGGGTGTCTGTCTCTCTCACTTTAGTTGAACCGAGTGTGGCTACGCCCGGTCCTTGTGAAGGTTAAAACGGAGTCTATTTGACAAACTATCGTTGTGGTTTTGATGCGTAGGTGAGATTGGTTCTTGCTTAAGCCCATAGCAGCCACGTAAAATTTGCAACAACAAAGTAGAGGACGTCTAACTTGTTTTTGCAGGGCATGTTGTGATGTGATATGGCCAAGACATGATGCTATATTTTATTGTATGAGATGATCATGTTTTGTAACCGAAGTTATCGGCAACTGGCAGGAGCCATATGGTTGTCGCTTTATTGTATGAAATGCAAACGCCCTGTAATTGCTTTACTTTATCACTAAGCGGTAGCGATAGTCGTAGAAGCAATAGATGGCGTAACGACAACGATGCTACGATGGAGATCAAGGTGTCGTGCCGGTGACGATGGTGATCACGACGGTGCTTCGAAGATGGAGATCACAAGCACAAGATGATGATGGCCATATCATATCACTTATATTGATTGCATGTGATGTTTATCCTTTATGCATCTTATCTTGCTTTGATTGACGGTAGCATTTTAAGATGACCTCTCACTAATTATCAAGAAGTGTTCTCCCTGAGTATGCACCGTTGCGAAAGTTCTTCGTGCTGAGACACCACGTGATGATCGGGTGTGATAGGCTCTACGTTCAAATACAACGGGTGCAAAACAGTTGCACACGCGGAATACTCAGGTTATACTTGACGAGCCTAGCATATACAGATATGGCCTTGGAACACGGGGACCGAAAGGTCGAGCGTGAATCATATAGTAGATATGATCAACATAGAGATGTTCACCATTGAAACTACTCCATCTCACGTGATGATCGGACATGGTTTAGTTGATTTGGATCACGTAATCACTTAGATGACTAGAGAGATGTCTGTCTAAGTGGGAGTTCTTTAGTAATATGATTAATTGAACTTAAATTTATCATGAACTTAGTACCTGATAGTATTTTGCTTGTCTATGTTTGTTTGTAGATAGATGGCTCGTGCTGTTGTTCCGTTGAATTTTAATGCGTTCCTTGAGAAAGCAAAGTTGAAAGATGATGGTAGCAATTACACGGACTGGGTCCGTAACCTGAGGATTATCCTCATTGCTGCACAGAAGAGTTACGTCCTGGAAGCACCGCTGGGTGCCAGGCCTGCTGCTGATGCAACTGACGACGTTAAGAACGTATGGCAGAGCAAAGCTGATGACTACTCTATAGTTCAGTGTGCCATGCTTTACGGCTTAGAACCGGGTCTTCAACGACGTTTTGAACGTCATGGGGCATATGAGATGTTCCAGGAGTTGAAGTTAATATTTCAAGAAAATGCCCGGATTGAGAGATATGAAGTCTCTAGTTCTACAACTGCAAGATGGAGGAGAACAGTTCTGTCAGTGAGCATATACTCAAAATGTCTGGGTATAATAATCACTTGATTCAACTGGGAGTTAATCTTCCGGATGATAGCGTCATTGACAGAATTCTCCAATCACTGCCACCAAGCTACAAGAGCTTTGTGATGAACTATAATATGCAAGGGATGAACAAGACTATTCCCGAGCTCTTCGCGATGCTGAAAGCCGCGGAGGTAGAAATCAAAAAGGAGCATCAAGTGTTGATGGTCAACAAGACCACTTGTTTCAAGAAAAGGGGCAAAGGGAAGAAGAAGGGGAACTTCAAAAGGAACGGCAAACAAGTTGCTGCTCAAGTGAAGAAACCCAAGTTTGGACCTAAGCCTGAAACTGAGTGCTTCTACTGCAAGCAGACTGGACACTGGAAGCGGAACTACCCCAAGTATTTGGCGGATAAGAAGGATGGCAAAGTAAACAAAGGTATATGTGATATACATGTTATTGATGTGTACCTTACTAATGCTCGCAGTAGCACCTGGGTATTTGATACTGGTTCTGTTGCTAACATTTGCAACTCGAAACAGGGACTACGGATTAAGCGAAGATTAGCTAAGGACGAGGTGACGATGCGCGTGGGAAATGGTTCCAAAGTCGATGTGATCGCGGTCGGCACGCTACCTCTACCTCTACCATCGGGATTAGTTTTAGACCTGAATAATTGTTATTTGGTGCCTGCGTTGAGCATGAACATTATATCTGGATCTTGTTTGATGCGAGACGGTTATTCATTTAAATCAGAGAATAATGGTTGTTCTATTTATATGAGTAATATCTTTTATGGTCATGCACCCTTGAAGAGTGGTCTATTTTTATTAAATCTCGATAGTAGTGATACACATATTCATAATGTTGAAGCCAAAAGATGCAGAGTTGATAATGATAGTGCAACATATTTGTGGCACTGCCGTTTAGGTCATATCGGTGTAAAACGCATGAAGAAACTCCATACTGATGGACTTCTGGAATCACTTGATTATGAATCACTTGGTACTTGCGAACCGTGCCTCATGGGCAAGATGACCAAAACACCGTTCTCCGGATCTATGGAGAGAGCAACAGGTTTGTTGGAAATCATACATACAGATGTATGTGGTCCGATGAATGTTGAGGCTCGTGGCGGATATCGTTATTTCCTCACCTTCACAGATGATTTGAGCAGATATGGGTATATCTACTTGATGAAGCACAAGTCTCAAACATTTGAAAAGTTCAAAGAATTTCAGAGTGAAGTAGAAAATCATCGTAACAAGAAAATAAAGTTTCTACGATCTGATCGTGGAGGAGAATATTTGAGTTACGAGTTTGGTTTACATTTGAAACAATGTGGAATAGTTTCGCAACTCACGCCACCTGGAACACCACAGCGAAATGGTGTGTCCGAACGTCGTAATCGTACTTTACTTGATATGGTGCGATCTATGATGTCTCTTACCGATTTACCGCTATCGTTTTGGGGTTATGCTTTAGAGACGGCCGCATTCACGTTAAATAGGGCACCATCAAAATCCGTTGAGACGACGCCTTATGAACTGTGGTTTGGCAAGAAACCAAAGTTGTCGTTTCTCAAAGTTTGGGGCTGCGATGCTTATGTGAAGAAACTTCAACCAGATAAGCTCGAACCCAAATCGGAGAAATGTATCTTCATAGGATACCCAAAGGAGACAATTGGGTACACCTTCTATCACAGATCTGAAGGCAAGATTTTCGTTGCTAAAATCGGATCCTTTCTAGAGAAGGAGTTTCTCTCGAAAGAAGTGAGTGGGAGGAAAGTAGAACTTGATGAGATAACTGTATCTACTCCCTTATTGGAAAGTAGTTCATCACAAGAACCGGTTCCTGTGACAACTACACCAATTAGTGAGGAAGCTAATGATATTGATCATGAAACTTCAGATCAAGTTTCTACTGAACCTCATAGGTCTACCAGAGTAAGATCCGCACCAGAGTGGTACGGAAATCCTATTCTGGAAGTCATGTTACTAGACCATGATGAACCTACGAACTATGAGGAAGCGATGATGAGCCCAGATTCCGCAAAATGGCTAGAGGCCATGAAATCTGAGATAGGATCCATGTATGAAAACAAAGTATGGACTTTGGTTGACTTGCCCGATGATCGGCAAGCCATTGAGAATAAATGGATCTTTAAGAAGAAGACTAACGCTGATGGTAATGTTACTGTCTACAAAGCTCGACTTGTTGCAAAAGGTTTTCGACAAGTTCAAGGGGTTGACTACGATGAGACTTTCTCACCCGTAGCGATGCTTAAGTCTGTCCGAATCATGTTGGCTATTGCTGCATTTCATGATTATGAAATTTGGCAAATGGATGTCAAGACTGCATTCTTGAATGGATTTCTAGAAGAAGAGTTGTATATGATGCAACCTGAAGGTTTTGTTGATCCAAAAAGTGCTGACAAAGTGTGCAAGCTCCAATGTTCCATTTATGGACTGGTGCAAGCATCTCGGAGTTGGAATAAACGTTTTGATAGTGTGATCCATATGGTTTTATACAGACTTTTGGAGAAGCCTGTATTTACAAGAAAGTGAGTGGGAGCTCTGTAGCATTTCTAGTTTTATATGTTGATGACATATTATTAATTGGAAATGATATAGAATTTCTGGATAGCATAAAGGGATACTTGAATAAAAGTTTTTCTATGAAAGACCTCGGTGAAGCTGCTTACATATTGGGCATCAAGATCTATAGAGATAGATCAAGACGCTTAATAGGACTTTCACAAAGTACATACCTTGACAAAATTTTGAAAAAGTTCAAAATGGATCAGGCAAAGAAAGGATTCTTGCCTGTGCTACAAGGTGTAAAGTTGAGTCAAACTCAATGCCCGACCACAGCAGAAGATAGAGAGAAAATGAAAGATGTTCCCTATGCTTCAGCCATAGGCTCTATCATGTATGCAATGTTGTGTACCAGACCTGGCGTATGCTTAGCAATAAGCTTGGCAGGTAGGTACCAAAGTAATCCAGGAGTGGATCACTGGACAGCGGTCAAGAACATCCTGAAATACCTGAAAAGGACTAAGGATATGTTTCTCGTATATGGAGGTGACAAAGAGCTAGTCGTAAATGGTTACGTCGATGCAAGCTTTGACACTGATCCGGACGATTCTAAATCGCAGACCGGATACGTGTTTTTATTAAACGGTGGAGCTGTAAGTTGGTGCAGTTCTAAACAAAGCGTCGT
This sequence comes from Triticum dicoccoides, assembly GCF_002162155.2. Taxonomy (NCBI): domain Eukaryota; kingdom Viridiplantae; phylum Streptophyta; class Magnoliopsida; order Poales; family Poaceae; genus Triticum; species Triticum dicoccoides. Next base: position 639,217,281 of record NC_041386.1, read on the forward strand.
GGCGGGATCTACATGTGAAGCGGAGTACATAGCTGCTTCTGAAGCAGCAAATGAAGGAGTCTGGATGAAGGAGTTCATTTCCGATCTAGGTGTCATACCTAGTGCATCGGGACCAATGAAGATCTTCTGTGACAATACTGGTGCAATTGCCTTGGCAAAGGAATCCAGATTTCACAAGAGGACCAAGCACATCAAGAGACGCTTCAATTCCATTCGGGACCAAGTCCAAGTGGGAGACATAGAGATTTGCAAGAAACCTAAGCTGTCGTTTCTAAAAGTTTGGGGATGCGATGCTTATGTCAAGAAACTTCAACCTGAAAAGCTCGAACCCAAGTCGGAAAAATGCGTCTTCATAGGATACCCTAAAGAAACTGTTGGGTATACCTTCTACCTCAGATCCGAAGGCAAGATCTTTGTTGCCAAGAACGGGTCCTTTCTAGAGAAAGAGTTTCTCTCGAAAGAAATAAGTGGGAGGAAGGTAGAACTTGATGAAGTATTACCTCTTGAACCGGTAAGTGGCGCAGCTCAAGAAAATGTTCCTGAGGTGCCTGCACCGACTAGAGAGGAAGTTGATGATGATGATCATGAAACTTCAGATCAAGTTGCTACTGAACTTCGTAGGTCCACAAGGACACGTTCCGCACCAGAGTGGTACGGCAACCCTGTCTTGGAAATCATGTTGTTAGACAACGGTGAACCTTCGAACTATGAAGAAGCGATGGCGGGCTCAGATTCCGACAAATGGCTGGAAGCCATGAAATCCGAGATAGGATCCATGTATGAAAACGAAGTATGGACTTTGACTGACTTGTCCGAGGATCAGCGAGCCATAGAAAATAAATGGATCTTTAAGAAGAAGACAGATGCGGATGGTAATGTGACCATCTATAAGGCTCGACTTGTCGCTAAGGGTTATCGACAAGTTCAAGGGGTTGACTACGATGAGACTTTCTCACCCGTAGCGAAGCTGAAGTCCGTCCAAATCATGTTAGCAATTGCCGCATTCTATGATTATGAGATATGGCAAATGGACGTCAAAACGGCATTCCTTAACGGCTTTCTTGAGGAAGAATTGTATATGATGCAACCGGAAGGTTTTGTCGATCCTAAGAATGCTAACAAGGTGTGCAAGCTCCAACGCTCAATCTATGGGCTGGTGCAAGCATCTCGGAGTTGGAACATTCACTTTGATGAGATGATCAAAGCGTTTGGGTTTATGCAGACTTATGGAGAAGCCTGCGTTTACAAGAAAGTGAGTGGGAGCTCTGTAGCATTTCTCATATTATATGTGGATGACATACTGTTGATGGAAAATGATATAGAATTCTATGAAAGCATAAAGGCCTATTTGAACAAGTGTTTTTCAATGAAGGACCATGGAGAAGCTGCTTATATATTAGGCATCAAGATCTATAGAGATAGATCGATACGCCTCATCGGTCTTTCACAAAGTACGTACCTTGACAAGATATTGAAGAAGTTCAATATGGATCAGTCCAAGAAGGGGTTCTTTCCTGTATTGCAAGGTGTGCGATTGAGCACGGCTCAATGCCCGACCACAGCAGAAGATATAGAAGAGATGAGTGTCATCCCCTATGCCTCAGCCATAGGGTCTATTATGTACGCCATGCTGTGTACCAGACCTGATGTAAACCTTGCCGTAAGTTTGGTAGGTAGGTACCAAAGTAATCCCGGCAAGGAACACTGGACAGCGGTCAAAAACATCCTGAAGTACCTGAAAAGGACCAAGGATATGTTTCTCGTTTATGGAGGTGGCGAAGAGCTCGTCGTAAAGGGTTACGTCGACGCTAGCTTCGACACAGATCTGGATGACTCTATGTCACAAACCGAATACGTGTATATTTTAAATGGTGAGGCAGTAAGCTGGTGCAGTTGCAACCAAAGCGTCATGGCGGGATCTACATGTGAAGCAGAATACATGGCAGCCTCGGAGGCAGCACAAGAAGCAATCTGGGTGAAGGAGTTCATCACCGACCTAGGAGTCATACCCAATGCGTCGGGGCCGATGACTCTCTTCTGTGACAACACTGGAGCTATTGCCCTTGCCAAGGAGCCCAGGTTTCACAGAAAGACCAGGCATATCAAGTGTCGCTTCAACTCCATTCGTGAAAGTGTTCAAAATGGAGACATAGAAATTTGTAAAGTACATACGGACCTGAATGTAGCAGATCCGTTGACTAAACCTCTCCCTGGAGCAAAACATGATCAACACCAGAATTCCATGGGTGTTCGATGAAGGAAATATGCCCTAGAGGCAATAATAAAGTTATTATTTATTTCCTCATATCATGATAAATGTTTATTATTCATGCTAGAATTGTATTAACCGGAAACATGATACATGTGTGAATACATAGACAAACATATAGTCACTAGTATGCCTCTACTTGACTAGCTCATTAATCAAAGATGGTTATGTTTCCTAACCATTGACATGTGTTGTCATTTGATTAATGGGATCACATCATTAGGAGAATGAGGTGATTGACATGACCCATCCCGTTAGCTTAGCACTTGATCGTTTAGTATTCTGCTATTGCTTCCTTCATGACTTATACATGTTCCTGTAACTATGAGAATTGTGTAACTCCCGTTTACCGGAGGAACACTTTGGGTACTACCAAACGTCACAACGTAACTGGGTGATTATAAAGGAGTACTATAGGTGTCTCCGAAGGTACATGTTGAGTTAGCATAATTCGAGATTAGGTTTTGTCACTCCGATTGTCGGAGAGGTATCTCTGGGCCCTCCCGGCAATTCTCATCACCTAAGCCTTGCAAGCATGTAACTAATGAGTTCGTTATAAGATGAAGTATTACAGAACGAGTAAAGAGACTTGTCGATAACGAGATTGAACTAGGTATTGGATACCGACGATCGAATCTCGGACAAGTAACATACCGATGACAAAGGAAACAACGTATGTTGTTATGCGGTTTGACCGATAAAGATCTTCGTAGAATATGTAGGAACCAATATGGGCATCCAGGTCCCGCTATTGGTTATTGACCAGAGATGTGTCTCAGTCATGTCTACATCGTTCTCGAACCGTAGGGTCCGCACGCTTAAGGTTTCGATGACAGTTATATTATGAGTTTATGTATTTTGATGTACCGAAGGTTGTTCGGAGTCCCGGATATGATTACGGACATGACGAGGAGTCTCGAAATGGTCGAGACATAAAGATTGATATATTGGACGGATATATTTGGACACCGGAAAGGTTCCGGAGAAGTTTGGAGCCCCGGGAGGTTACCGGAACCCCCCGGGAGGTATATGGGCCTTATTGGGCCCATGTAGGAGGAAGAGAGAAGGAGAAAGGGAGGGGGGCGCGCCCCCCCAAGCCCAATCCGAATTGGGGAGGGGGGCCGGCCCCCCTTTCCTTTCTCCTTCCCCCTCTTCCTATTACTACTACTAGTACTAGTTCCTAATACTAGTACTCTTTCCTTCCCCCTCCAAATAAGATAAGGAAAAGAGAGGGAAACCTACTTGGAGTAGGTTTCCCCCTCCTCATGGCGCGCCCCCCTAGGGCCGGCCACCTCCTCCCTCCCTCCTTTATATACGGGGGTAGGGGGGCACCCTAGGACACACAAGTTGATCATTGATCGTTCCTTAGCCGTGTGCGGTGCCCCCCTCCACGATATTACACCTCGGTCATATTGTAGCGGTGCTTAGGCGAAGCCCTGCAACAGGAGAACATCAAGATCGTCACCACGCCGTCGTGCTGACGGAACTCCCCCTCGGCGCGTCTGCTGGATCGGAGATCGAGGGTGCGTCATCGAGCTGTACGCGTGTCAAGAACTCGGAGGTGCCGGAGTAACGGTACTTGGATCGGTTGAACCGGAGGACGTACGACTACTTCCTCTACGTTGCGTCAACGCTTCCGCTTCGGTCTACGAGGGTACGTAGACAACACTCTCCCCTCGTTGCTATATCATCACCATGATCTTGCGTGTGCGTAGGAAATTTTTTGAAATTACTACGTTCCCCAACAGTGGCATCCGAGCCTAGGTTTTATGCGTTAATGTTATATGCACGAGTAGAACACAAGTGAGTTGTGGACGATATAAGTCATACTGCCTACCAGCATGTCATACTTTGGTTCAGCGGTATTGTGAGATGAAGCGGCCCGGACCGACATTACGCGTACGCTTACGCGAGACTGGTTTCACCGTTACGAGCACTCGTGCTTAAAGGTGGCTGGCGGGTGTCTGTCTCTCTCACTTTAGTTGAACCGAGTGTGGCTACGCCCGGTCCTTGTGAAGGTTAAAAC
>NC_041386.1:639221585-639284310 GCF_002162155.2 Triticum dicoccoides
GCACCAGAGTGGTACGGCAACCCTGTCTTGGAAATCATGTTGTTAGACAACGGTGAACCTTCGAACTATGAAGAAGCGATGGCGGGCTCAGATTCCGACAAATGGCTGGAAGCCATGAAATCCGAGATAGGATCCATGTATGAAAACGAAGTATGGACTTTGACTGACTTGTCCGAGGATCAGCGAGCCATAGAAAATAAATGGATCTTTAAGAAGAAGACAGATGCGGATGGTAATGTGACCATCTATAAGGCTCGACTTGTCGCTAAGGGTTATCGACAAGTTCAAGGGGTTGACTACGATGAGACTTTCTCACCCGTAGCGAAGCTGAAGTCCGTCCAAATCATGTTAGCAATTGCCGCATTCTATGATTATGAGATATGGCAAATGGACGTCAAAACGGCATTCCTTAACGGCTTTCTTGAGGAAGAATTGTATATGATGCAACCGGAAGGTTTTGTCGATCCTAAGAATGCTAACAAGGTGTGCAAGCTCCAACGCTCAATCTATGGGCTGGTGCAAGCATCTCGGAGTTGGAACATTCACTTTGATGAGATGATCAAAGCGTTTGGGTTTATGCAGACTTATGGAGAAGCCTGCGTTTACAAGAAAGTGAGTGGGAGCTCTGTAGCATTTCTCAGATTATATGTGGATGACATACTGTTGATGGAAAATGATATAGAATTCTAGGAAAGCATAAAGGCCTATTTGAACAAGTGTTTTTCAATGAAGGACCATGGAGAAGCTGCTTATATATTAGGCATCAAGATCTATAGAGATAGATCGATACGCCTCATCGGTCTTTCACAAAGTACGTGCCTTGACAAGATATTGAAGAAGTTCAATATGGATCAGTCCAAGAAGGGGTTCTTGCCTGTATTGCAAGGTGTGCGATTGAGCACAGCTCAATGCCCGACCACAGCAGAAGATATAGAAGAGATGAGTGTCATCCCCTATGCCTCAGCCATAGGGTCTATTATGTACGCCATGCTGTGTACCAGACCTGATGTAAACCTTGCCGTAAGTTTGGTAGGTAGGTACCAAAGTAATCCCGGCAAGGAACACTGGACAGCGGTCAAAAACATCCTGAAGTACCTGAAAAGGACCAAGGATATGTTTCTCGTTTATGGAGGTGGCGAAGAGCTCGTCGTAAAGGGTTACGTCGACGCTAGCTTCGACACAGATCTGGATGACTCTATGTCACAAACCGAATACGTGTATATTTTAAATGGTGAGGCAGTAAGCTGGTGCAGTTGCAACCAAAGCGTCGTGGCGGGATCTACATGTGAAGCAGAATACATGGCAGCCTCGGAGGCAGCACAAGAAGCAATCTGGGTGAAGGAGTTCATCACCGACCTAGGAGTCATACCCAATGCGTCGGGGCCGATGACTCTCTTCTGTGACAACACTGGAGCTATTGCCCTTGCCAAGGAGCCCAGGTTTCACAGAAAGACCAGGCATATCAAGTGTCGCTTCAACTCCATTCGTGAAAGTGTTCAAAATGGAGACATAGAAATTTGTAAAGTACATACGGACCTGAATGTAGCAGATCCGTTGACTAAACCTCTCCCTGGAGCAAAACATGATCAACACCAGAATTCCATGGGTGTTCGATGAAGGAAATATGCCCTAGAGGCAATGATAAAGTTATTATTTATTTCCTCATATCATGATAAATGTTTATTATTCATGCTAGAATTGTATTAACCGGAAACATGATACATGTGTGAATACATAGACAAACATATAGTCACTAGTATGCCTCTACTTGAAGGAAATATGCCCTAGAGGCAATAATAAAGTTATTATTTATTTCCTTATAATCATGATAAATGTTTATTATTCATGCTAGAATTGTATTTACCGGAAACATAATACATGTGTGAATACATAGACAAACAGAGTGTCACTAGTATGCCTCTACTTGACTAGCTCGTTAATCAAAGATGGTTATGTTTCCTAACCATGAACAATGAGTTGTTATTTGATTAACGAGGTCACATCATTAGTAGAATGATCTGATTGACATGACCCATTCCATTAGCTTAGCACCCGATCGTTTAGTATGTTGCTATTGCTTTCTTCATGACTTATACATGTTCCTATGACTATGAGATTATGCAACTCCCGTTTACCGGAGGAACACTTTGGGTACTACCAAACGTCACAACGTAACTGGGTGATTATAAAGGAGTACTACAGGTGTCTCCAATGGTCGATGTTGGGTTGGCGTATTTCGATATTAGGATTTGTCACTCCGATTATCGGAGAGGTATCTCTGGGCCCTCTCGGTAATACACATCACATAAGCCTTGCAAGCATTACAACTAATATGTTAGTTGTGAGATGATGTATTACGGAACGAGTAAAGAGACTTGCCGGTAACGAGATTGAACTAGGTATTGGATACCGACGATCGAATCTCGGGCAAGTAACATACCGATGACAAAGGGAACAACGTATGTTGTTATGCGGTCTGACCGATAAAGATCTTCGTAGAATATGTAGGAGCCAATATGGGCATCCAGGTCCCGCTATTGGTTATTGACCGGAGACGTGTCTCGGTCATGTCTACATTGTTCTCGAACCCGTAGGGTCCGCACGCTTAAGGTTACAATGACAGTTATATTATGAGTTTATGTATTTTGATGTACCGAAGGTTGTTCGGAGTCCCGGATGTGATCACGGACATGACGAGGAGTCTCGAAATGGTCGAGACGTAAAGATTGATATATTGGAAGCCTATATTTGGATATCGGAAATGTTCCGGGTGAAATCGGGATTTTACCGGAATACCGAGAGGGTTACCGGAACCCCCCGGGAGCTATTTGGGCCATAGTGGGCCTTAGTGGAAAAGAGAAGGGGCTGCCCTAGATGGGCTGCGCGCTACCCCCTTCCCCTAGTCCTATTAGGACTAGGAGAGGTGGCCGGCCCCCTCCTCCTCTTTTCCCCTCCGAGGAATCCTAGTTGGACTAGGATTGGAGGGGGAATCCTACTCCCAGAGGGAGTAGGACTCTCCTGCGCCTCCCCCCCTTGGCCGGCCAGCCTCCCTCCTCTCCTCCTTTATATACGGAGGCAGGGGCACCTCTAAACACACAAGTTGACACAAGTTGATCCACGTGATCGATTCCTTAGCCGTGTGCGGTGCCCCCTGCCACCATATTCCTCGATAATACTGTAGCGGAGTTTAGGCGAAGCCCTGCTGCTGTAGTTCATCAAGATCGTCACCATGCTGTCGTGCTGACGAAACTCTTCCCCGACACTTTGCTGGATCGGAGTCCAGGGATCGTCATCGAGCTGAACGTGTGCTCGAACTCGGAGGTGCCGTAGTTTCGGTGCTTGATCGGTTGGATCGTGAAGACGTACGACTACTTCCTCTACGTCGTGTCATCGCTTCCGCAGTCGGTCTGCGTTGGGTACGTAGACAACACTCTCCTCTCGTTGCTATGCATCACATGATCCTGTGTGCACGTAGGAAAATTTTTGAAATTACTACGAAACCCAACAGTGGTATCAGAGCCTGGTTATTGATGTTGATGTTATATGCACGAGTAGAACACAAGTGAGTTGTGGACGATACAAGTCATACTGCCTACCAGCATGTCATATTTTGGTTCGGCGGTATTGTTGGACGAGACGACCCAGACCAACCTTACGCGTACGCTTACGCGAGACCGGTTCCCTCGACGTGCTTTGCACAGAGATGGCTTGCGGGCGACTGTCTCTCCAACTTTAGTTGAACCAAGTATGGCTACGCCCGGTCCTTGCGAAGGTTAAAACGGAGTCTATTTGACAAACTATCGTTGTGGTTTTGATGCGTAGGTGAGATTGGTTCTTACTTAAGCCCGTAGCAGCCACGTAAAAATTGCAACAACAAAGTAGAGGACGTCTAACTTGTTTTTGCAGGGCATGTTGTGATGTGATATGGTCAAGGCATGATGCTGAATTTTATTGTATGAGATGATCATGTTTTGTAACCAAGTTATCGGCAACTGGCAGGAGCCATATGGTTGTCGCTTTATTGTATGCAATGCAATCGTGATGTAATGCTTAACTTTATTACTAAACGGTAGTGATAGTCGTGAAAGCATAAGATTGGCGAGACGACAACGATGCTACGATGGAGATCAAGGTGTCGCGCCGGTGACGATGGTGATCATGACGGTGCTTCGGAGATGGAGATCACAAGCACGAGATGATGATGGCCATATCATATCACTTATATTGATTGCATGTGATGTTTATCTTTTTATGCATCTTATCTTGCTTTGATTGACGGTAGCATTATAAGATGATCTCTCATTAAATTATCAAGAAGTGTTCTCCCTGAGTATGCACCGTTGCCAAAGTTCGTCGTGCCCAGACACCACGTGATGATCGGGTGTGATAAGCTCTACGTCCATCTACAACGGGTGCAAGCCAGTTTTTGCACACGCAGAATACTCAGGTTAAACTTGACGAGCCTAGCATATGCAGATATGGCCTCGGAACACGGAGACCGAAAGGTCGAGCGTGAATCATATAGTAGATATGATCAACATAACGATGTTCACCATTGAAAACTACTCCATCTCACGTGATGATCGGTTATGGTTTAGTTGATTTGGATCATGTAATCACTTAGAGGATTAGAGGGATGTCTATCTAAGTGGGAGTTCTTAAGTAATATGATTAATTGAACTTAAATTTATCATGAACTTAGTACCTGATAGTATCTTGCTTGTTTATGTTGATTGTAGATAGATGGCTCGTGCTGTTGTTCCGTTGAATTTTAATGCGTTCCTTGAGAAAGCAAAGTTGAAAGATGATGGTAGCAATTACACGGACTGGGTCCGTAACTTGAGGATTATCCTCATTGCTGCACAGAAGAATTACGTCCTGGAAGCACCGCTGGGTGCCAGGCCTGCTGCTGGAGCAACGCCAGATGTTATGAACGTCTGGCAGAGCAAAGCTGATGACTACTCGATAGTTCAGTGTGCCATGCTTTACGGCTTAGAATCGGGACTTCAACGACGTTTTGAACGTCATGGAGCGTATGAGATGTTCCAGGAGTTGAAGTTAATATTTCAAGCAAATGCCCGGATTGAGAGATATGAAGTCTCCAATAAGTTCTATAGCTGTAAGATGGAGGAGAACAGTTCTGTCAGTGAGCATATACTCAAAATGTCTGGGTATAATAATCACTTGATTCAATTGGGAGTTAATCTTCCGGATGATTGCGTCATCGACAGAATTCTCCAATCACTGCCACCAAGCTACAAGAGCTTCGTAATGAACTATAATATGCAAGGGATGAACAAGACTATTCCCGAGCTCTTCGCAATGCTGAAAGCTGCGGAGGTAGAAATCAAGAAGGAGCATCAAGTGTTGATGGTTAACAAAACCACTAGTTTCAAGAAAAAGGGCAAAGGGAAGAAAAAGGGGAACTTCAAGAAGAACGGCAAGCAAGTTGCTGCTCAAGAGAAGAAACCTAAGTCTGGACCTAAGCCTGAAACTGAGTGCTTCTACTGCAAGCAGACTGGTCACTGGAAGCGGAACTGCCCCAAGTATTTGGCGGATAAGAAGGATGGCAAGGTGAACAAAGGTATATGTGATATACATGTTATTGATGTGTACCTTACTAGAGCTCGCAGTAGCACCTGGGTATTTGATACTGGTTCTGTTGCTAATATTTGCAACTCGAAACAGGGACTACAGAATAAGCGGGCACTGGCAAAGGACGAGGTGACGATGCGCGTGGGAAACGGTTCCAAAGTCGATGTGATCGCAGTCGGCACGCTACCTCTACATCTACCTTCGGGATTAATATTAGACCTAAGTAATTGTTATTTGGTGCCAGCGTTGAGCATGAACATTATATCTGGATCTTGTTTAATGCGAGACGGTTATTCATTTAAATCATAGAATAATGGTTGTTCTATTTATATGAGTAATATCTTTTATGGTCATGCACCCTTGAAGAGTGGTCTATTTTTATTGAATCTCGATAGTAGTAATACACATATTCATAATGTTGAAGCCAAAAGATGCAGAGTTGATAATGAAAGTGCAACTTATTTGTGGCACTGTCGTTTAGGTCATATCGGTATAAAGCACATGAAGAAACTCCATACCGATGGACATTTGGAACCACTTGATTATGAATCACTTGGTACTTGCGAACCGTGCCTCATGGGCAAGATGACTAAAACACCGTTCTCCGGTACTATGGAGAGAGCAACAGATTTGTTGGAAATCATACATACCGATGTATGTGGCCCGATGAATATTGAGGCTCGTGGCGGATATCGTTATTTTCTCACCTTCACAGATGATTTAAGCAGATATGGGTATATTTACTTAATGAAACATAAGTCTGAAACATTTGAAAAGTTCAAAGAATTTCAGAGTGAAGTTGAAAATCATCGTAACAAGAAAATAAAGTTTCTACGATCTGATCCTGGAGGAGAATATTTGAGTTACGAGTTTGGTGTACATTTGAAAAACTGTGGAATAGTTTCGCAACTCACGCCACCCGGAACACCACAGCGTAATGGTGTGTCCGAACGTCGTAATCGTACTTTACTAGATATGGTGCGATCTATGATGTCTCTTACTGATTTACCGCTATCATTTTGGGGATATGCTTTAGAGACGGCCGCATTCACGTTAAATAGGGCACCATCAAAATCCGTTGAGACGACGCCTTATGAACTGTGGTTTGGCAAGAAACCAAAGTTGTCGTTTCTTAAAGTTTGGGGCTGCGATGCTTATGTGAAAAAGCTTCAACCTGATAAGCTCGAACCCAAATCGGAGAAATGTGTCTTCATAGGATACCCAAAGGAAACTGTTGGGTACACCTTCTATCACAGATCCGAAGGCAAAACATTCGTTGCTAAGAATAGATCATTTCTAGAGAAGGAGTTTCTCTCGAAAGAAGTGAGTGGGAGGAAAGTAGAACTTGACGAGGTGACTGTACCTGCTCCCTTACTGGAAAGTAGTTCATCACAGAAAACTGTTTCAGTGACACCTACACCAGTTAGTGAGGAAGCCAATAATAATGATCATGAAACTTCAGATCAAGATACTACTGAACCGCGTAGATCAACCAGAGTAAGATCCGCACCAGAGTGGTACGGTAATCCTGTTCTGGAGGTCATGCTACTAGATCATGATGAACCTACGAACTATGAAGAAGCGATGGTGAGCCCAGATTCCGTAAAGTGGCTTGAAGCCATGAAATCTGAGATGGGATCCATGTATGAGAACAAAGTATGGACTTTGGTTGACTTGCCCGATGATCGGCAAGCAATTGAGAATAAATGGATTTTTAAGAAGAAGACTGACGCTGATGGTAATGTTACTGTCTACAAAGCTCGACTTGTCGCAAAAGGTTTTCGGCAAGTTCAAGGAATTGACTACGATGAGACCTTCTCACCCGTAGCGATGCTTAAGTCCGTCCGAATCATGTTAGCAATTGCCACATTTTATGATTATGAAATTTGGCAAATGGATGTCAAAACTGCATTCCTGAATGGATTTCTGGAAGAAGAGTTGTATATGATGCAACCAGAAGGTTTTGTCGATCCAAAGGGAGCTAACAAAGTGTGCAAGCTCCAGCGATCCATCTATGGACTGGTGCAAGCCTCTCGGAGTTGGAATATACGCTTTGATGAGTTGATCAAAGCATATGGTTTTATACAGACTTTTTGAGAAGCCTGTATTTACAATAAAGTGAGTGGGAGCACTACAGCCTTTCTGATTAGTATATGTGAGTGACATATTGTTGATCAGAAATGATGTAGAATTTTTCTGCAAAGCATAAAGGAGTGTTTTAAAGGAGTTCTTTAAAAGGAAAAGACCTCAGTAAAAGCTACTTACATATTAAGCATCAAGATCTATTGAGATAGATCAAGACGCTTGATAAGATTTTCAATGAGTACATACCTTGGCAAGATTTTGAAATAGTTCAAAATGGAACAGTCAAAGAAAGAGTTCTTGCCTGTGTTGCAAAGGTATGAAATTGAGTAAGACTCAAATCCCGACCACAGCAGAAAATAGAAAGAGAATGAAAAGTCATTCCCTGTGCCTCAGTCATAGGTTCTATAAAGTATGCTATGCTATGTACCAGACCTATTGTATACCTTGCTCTGAATTTGGCAAGAGAGTACAATAGTGATCTAGGAGTAGATCACTGGACATTGGTCAAGAATATCCTTAGTAAGGACTAAGGAGATGTTTCTCGATTATGGAGGTGATAAAAGAGTTTGTTGTAAAAGTTACATCAGTGCAAACTTTTACACTGATCCAGATGACACTAAGTCTCAACCTGGATACATATTGAAAGTGGGAGCAATTAGCTAGAGTAGCTCCATGCAGAGCATTGTTGACATAGAAATTTGCAAAATACATGAGGATCTGAATGTGGCAGACCCGTTGACTAAGATTCTCTCACAAGCAAAACATGATCACACCTTAGTACTCCTTGGGTGTTAATCACATAGCGATGTGAACTAGATTACTGAATCTAGTAAACCCTTTGGGTGTTGGTCACATAGCGATGTGAACTATGGGCGTTAATCACATGGTGATGTGAACTATTGCTGTTAAATCACATGGCGATGTGAACTAGATTATTGACTCTAGTGCAAGTGGGAGACTGAAGGAAATATGCCCTAGAGGCAATAATAAAGTTATTATTTATTTCCTTATAATCATGATAAATGTTTATTATTCATGCTAGAATTGTATTTACCGGAAACATAATACATGTGTGAATACATAGACAAACAGAGTGTCACTAGTATGCCTCTACTTGACTAGCTCGTTAATCAAAGATGGTTATGTTTCCTAACCATGAACAATGAGTTGTTATTTGATTAACGAGGTCACATCATTAGTAGAATGATCTGATTGACATGACCCATTCCATTAGCTTAGCACCCGATCGTTTAGTATGTTGCTATTGCTTTCTTCATGACTTATACATGTTCCTATGACTATGAGATTATGCAACTCCCGTTTACCGGAGGAACACTTTGGGTACTACCAAACGTCACAACGTAACTGGGTGATTATAAAGGAGTACTACAGGTGTCTCCAATGGTCGATGTTGGGTTGGCGTATTTCGATATTAGGATTTGTCACTCCGATTATCGGAGAGGTATCTCTGGGCCCTCTCGGTAATACACATCACATAAGCCTTGCAAGCATTACAACTAATATGTTAGTTGTGAGATGATGTATTACGGAACGAGTAAAGAGACTTGCCGGTAACGAGATTGAACTAGGTATTGGATACCGACGATCGAATCTCGGGCAAGTAACATACCGATGACAAAGGGAACAACGTATGTTGTTATGCGGTCTGACCGATAAAGATCTTCGTAGAATATGTAGGAGCCAATATGGGCATCCAGGTCCCGCTATTGGTTATTGACCGGAGACGTGTCTCGGTCATGTCTACATTGTTCTCGAACCCGTAGGGTCCGCACGCTTAAGGTTACAATGACAGTTATATTATGAGTTTATGTATTTTGATGTACCGAAGGTTGTTCGGAGTCCCGGATGTGATCACGGACATGACGAGGAGTCTCGAAATGGTCGAGACGTAAAGATTGATATATTGGAAGCCTATATTTGGATATCGGAAATGTTCCGGGTGAAATCGGGATTTTACCGGAATACCGAGAGGGTTACCGGAACCCCCCGGGAGCTATTTGGGCCATAGTGGGCCTTAGTGGAAAAGAGAAGGGGCTGCCCTAGATGGGCTGCGCGCCACCCCCTTCCCCTAGTCCTATTAGGACTAGGAGAGGTGGTCGGCCCCCTCCTCCTCTTTTCCCCTCCGAGGAATCCTAGTTGGACTAGGATTGGAGGGGGAATCCTACTCCCAGAGGGAGTAGGACTCTCCTGCGCCTCCCCCCCTTGGCCGGCCAGCCTCCCTCCTCTCCTCCTTTATATACGGAGGCAGGGGCACCTCTAAACACACAAGTTGACACAAGTTGATCCACGTGATCGATTCCTTAGCCGTGTGCGGTGCCCCCTGCCACCATATTCCTCGATAATACTGTAGCGGAGTTTAGGCGAAGCCCTGCTGCTGTAGTTCATCAAGATCGTCACCACGCCGTCGTGCTGACGAAACTCTTCCCCGACACTTTGCTGGATCGGAGTCCGGGGATCGTCATCGAGCTGAACGTGTGCTCAAACTCGGAGGTGCCGTAGTTTCGGTGCTTGATCGGTTGGATCGTGAAGACGTACGACTACTTCCTCTACGTCGTGTCATCGCTTCCGCAGTCGGTCTGCGTTGGGTACGTAGACAACACTCTCCTCTCGTTGCTATGCATCACATGATCCTGTGTGCACGTAGGAAAATTTTTGAAATTACTACGAAACCCAACACTACTTGACTAGCTCATTAATCAAAGATGGTTATGTTTCCTAACCATTGACATGTGTTGTCATTTGATTAATGGGATCACATCATTAGGAGAATGAGGTGATTGACATGACCCATCCCGTTAGCTTAGCACTTGATCGTTTAGTATTCTGCTATTGCTTCCTTCATGACTTATACATGTTCCTGTAACTCTGAGAATTGTGTAACTCCCGTTTACTGGAGGAACACTTTGGGTACTACCAAACGTCACAACGTAACTGGGTGATTATAAAGGAGTACTACAGGTGTCTCCGAAGGTACATGTTGAGTTAGCATAATTCGAGATTAGGTTTTGTCACTCCGATTGTCGGAGAGGTATCTCTGGGCCCTCTCGGCAATGCTCATCACCTAAGCCTTGCAAGCATGTAACTAATGAGTTAGTTATAAGATGAAGTATTACAGAACGAGTAAAGAGACTTGTCGATAACGAGATTGAACTAGGTATTGGATACCGACGATCGAATCTCGGACAAGTAACATACCGATGACAAAGGGAACAACGTATGTTGTTATGCGGTTTGACCGATAAAGATCTTCGTAGAATATGTGGGAACCAATATGGGCATCCAGGTCCCGCTATTGGTTATTGACCAGAGATGTGTCTCAGTCATGTCTACATCGTTCTCGAACCGTAGGGTCCGCACGCTTAAGGTTTCGATGATAGTTATATTATGAGTTTATGTATTTTGATGTACCGAAGGTTGTTCGGAGTCCCGGATATGATTACAGACATGACGAGGAGTCTCGAAATGGTCGAGACATAAAGATTGATATATTGGACGGATATATTTGGACACCGGAAAGGTTCCGGAGAAGTTTGGAGCCCCGGGAGGTTACCGGAACCCCCCGGGAGGTATATGGGCTTTTTTGGGCCCATGTAGGAGGAAGAGAGAGGAGCAAGGGAGGGCGGCGCCCCCCCCAAGCCCAATCCGAATTGGGGAGGGGGGCCGCCCCCCCCCCTTTCCTTTCTCCTTCCCCCTCTTCCTATTACTACTACTAGTACTACTTCCTAATACTAGTACTCTTTCCTTCCCCCTCCAAATAAGATAAGGAAAAGAGAGGGAAACCTACTTGGAGTAGGTTTCCCCCTCCTCATGGCGCGCCCCCCCTAGGGCCGGCCACCTCCTCCCTCCCTCCTTTATATACGGGGGTAGGGGGGCACCCTAGGACACACAAGTTGATCATTGATCGTTCCTTAGCCGTGTGCGGTGCCCCCCTCCACGATATTACACCTCGGTCATATTGTAGCGGTGCTTAGGCGAAGCCCTGCAACAGGAGAACATCAAGATCATCACCACGCCGTCGTGCTGACGGAACTCCCCCTCGGCGCCTCTGCTGGATCGGAGATCGAGGGTGCGTCATCGAGCTGTACGCGTGTCAAGAACTCGGAGGTGCCGGAGTAACGGTACTTGGATCGGTTGAACCGGAGGACGTACGACTACTTCCTCTACGTTGCGTCAACGCTTCCGCTTCGGTCTACGAGGGTACGTAGACAACACTCTCCCCTTGTTGCTATATCATCACCATGATCTTGCGTGTGCGTAGGAAATTTTTTGAAATTACTACGTTCCCCAACATTCGATTCATCACAATGTAACTAGACGATTGACTCTAGTGCAAGTGGGAGTCTATTGGAAATATGCACTAGAGGCAATAATAAAATGATTATTATATTTCCTTGTTCATGATAATTGTCTATTATTCATGCTATAATTGTATTATCCGGAGATTGTAAGACATGTGTGAATACATAGACCACAATGTGTCCCTAATGAGCCTCTAGTTGACTAGCTCGTTGATCAACAGGTAGTCATGGTTTCCTGGCTATGGACATGGGGATGTCATTGATAACGGGATCACATCATTAGGAGAATGATGTGATGGACAAGACCCAAACCTAAGCATAGCACAAAGATCATGTAAGTTCGCTTTGTGAGAGCTTTTCTAATGTCAAGTATCATTTCCTTAGACCATGAGATTGTGCTACTCCCGAATACCGTAGGAGTGCTTTGGGTGTATCAAACGTCACAACGTAACTGGGTGGCTATAAAGGTGCACTACGGGTATCTCCGAAAGTGTCTGTTGGGTTGGCACGAATCGAGACTGGGATTTGTCACTCCGTATGACGGAGAGGTATCTCTGGGCCCACTCGGTAATGCATCATCATAATGAGCTCAATGTGACCAAAGGGTTGGTCACGGGATCATGAATTACGGTACGAGTAAAGTGACTTGCCGGTAACGATATTGAACAAGGTATTGGGATACCGGCGATCAAGTCTCGGGCAAGTAACGTACCGATTGACAAAGGGAATTGAATACGGGATTGATTAAGTCCTCGACATCGTGGTTCATCCGATGAGATCATCGAGGAGCATGTGGGAGCCAACATGGGTATCCAGATCCCGCTGTTGGTTATTGGCCGGAGAGGCGTCTCGGTCATGTCTGCGTGTCTCCCGAACCCGTAGGGTCTACACACTTAAGGTTCGGTGACGCTAGGGTTGTAGAGATATTAGTATGCAGTAACCCGAAAGTTGTTCGGAGTCCCGGATGAGATCTCGGACGTCACGAGGAGTTCCAGAATGGTCCGGAGGTAAAGATTTATATATAGGAAGTCCAGTTTCAGCCAGCGGGAAAGTTTTAGGGGTTACTGGTATTGTACGGGACCACCGAAAGGGTCCCGGGGGTCCAACGGATGGGGCCACCTATCCCGGAGGGCCCCATGGGCTGAAGTAGCGGGGGAAACCCTAGGGGGCCACCCAAGGGCCCAAGGCGCCTAGGGTTGGAAACCCTAGGGGGCCACCCAAGGGCCCAAGGCGCCTAAGGTTGGAAACCCTAGGGGGGCGTTGCCCCCCGAGGGGGCATGCGCCCCCTGGTTGGAAACCTAAGGGGGCCGTTGCCCTAGGGGCCGCGGCCCCCTTTTTTAGATGGGATCTCCAAGGGGGCATGCGCCCCCTAGCCCCTATATATAGTGGAAGGGAGGGAGGGCAACCGCACCTTGCTCTTGGCGCCTCCCTCTCCCTCCGTAACACCTCTCCTCCCCGCTTGTGCTTGACGAAGCCCTGCCGGGATCCTGCTGCATCCATCATCACGCCGTCGTGCTGCTGGATCTTCATCAACCTCTCCTTCCCCCTTGCTGGATCAAGAAGGAGGAGACGTGTTCCCAACCGTACGTGTGTTGAACGCGGAGGTGCTGTCCGTTCGGCACTTGGTCATCGGTGATTTGGATCACGGCGAGTACGACTCCATCATCCCCGTTCACTTGAACGCTTCCGCTCGCGATCTACAACGGTATGTAGATGCACTCCTATTCCCCTCGTTGCTAAAATACTCCATAGATTGATCTTGGTGATGCATACAATTTTTTTAATTTCTGCTACGATCCCCAATAATGGGGTTATGTGACCGTTTCCTGAAACCTTGGGGAGTTATGTGGACTTCTTTCCAATAGTAAAGGCCAATTCTATTTGGCACGTGTGTTGCTGGTTAGCAAACGCGCGGGGCACACCATAACCTCCACACCAACATCTACATTTTTGGCACGGCCCAAGTAGGTTTTTTTTCCATCTTTTAGGAAGGTTCTACAAACTTCGCAGACCAGTCTTTTTTTGAGTTTTTTCTGTTCAGTTTTTTCCTGCTTTTTTCATTATGTTATGCCCTTTATTTTTTTTCACGGGCATTCTTTCTTTTCTTTCCTTTTTTCCAGCATATTTTAAATTTTCGTGAATCTTTTTAAAAAACTCATGAGCTGTTTTTGCAATTCTGAAAAAAACTAAAATTTTTGAACTTCTTTTATGTACTTGTGAACATTTTTTAGTTTTACTAACATTTTACACAAATTCTGTCTTGTTTGCTTCTTCTTTTGTTTGGGGCTTCCCTGCGGACCTCTGTCTTGTTTGCTTCTTCTTTTGTTTTTTTCTGTTGGTGATTTTTGTTTTTGTTTTTGTGTTTTTTTATTTTATTTTATCTCTAGATTTATTTATTTCTTTTGATTGCCCATTCTTCATTTATGGGTTCTTTCTTTTGTTTTTTGATTTGGTTTTTATTTATTTATTTCTTTTGATAGTTTTCTATACTATAAATATTTTTCAGTATATTATAATGTGAAAATTGAATTTAAAATGTATTACCAAGTTTTATTTAATGTATTGTGGTTTCATTTATACAACCCAACTTTTTTATTGTAGGATGTATTATTTTTTAATATACATTGCATATGTTTTATACACATTGACTTTATTAATCTATGGTAAGCATTTATGTACATGTGATGAACATTGTTTTCATACAAAAGGAACTATTTTTTTAATGTACAATGAACAATATTGCAATATACGTTGAACATCTTTTAGTTCACATGATCTGTTTTTTTTTTTTTGAAAAACACACACCAAACATTTTTTTTGAAAAATAAATGAATGGAAAGGAAAAAAAAACCAAAGATGTAACATTGCACTTACTGACGTGGCATAAAGTTTTTTCCCTGATTGTATTATTGTATGATGATAGTGTAATTAGTGAGAATGACGGTTACTAAGTTTATCTGATGTCACTGTCTCTAGGAATTATTATATTGAGATGGTTGACACCCCAGTTTAAAAAAGAAAATATGATGTTATCCTAACACCCCGAGAGTTCTAGTTCGCTTTCTTTTGAGTCATAGGACAACTGCACTATTAAGAGGGGTCGAGGCAACCATGTACACCATCCATCCTATATCTATCACATAAAATATATGCGGTAAAGCTCTTTCAATTGAGGTCTGAGCCACATACCCCATTTTCACGGGGTCAGCATGCCAAACTCCCTAGATACCCAATGTACATGGGTTCTCTGCCCCCATGCCCACGGGGCCCCTGATTTGGCTTTGGTGATCCTATGCACATGGGGCCAACTGGTGAGCAATGATCACATTTGGAGAGGAGTATTTATAACCCCATCCTTCTTTCACCTCCAACCCTAGCAATTGATTTTTTTGACAGAAAGACTGTAAGGGAACCCCCTACAGTATAATTGATGCAACAAACCCAAATTGCAAGTACCATGCCTTGAACCTGGGTGGGTGGGAAGGCATCAGCCCCTTCCCACCACTAGGCTATGCCCTAGCCATTGATTTGAGTTGTTTCCAACATTGATACTACCTCAAAATCTTGATTCCCCTCAATCCCTCCGCCTAAAGAAAGATTAGGGTGAGCCACTTGGTGGCGCTCCTGAGATTTGGCTTTGCCATATCTCTAATGGATATTAGCACTCTCCAAAGTGTCCGAACTTCAGGATACCTCTGCATCTCCGACTCTTGTTGTTTATGTTTTACTGTTTCATTTACTTGCGTCGTATGTGTGTTGGCTTGATAATTAGCCTGATGCATTGCTTACCTTGGTTCTAGTTTGCTTGCCATATAGGTTGTTCTCACCATAGATTGCATATCTAGATAACTTACTTTTTCGCATTACCCCTAAAATTTGGAAGTTAAAATACAAACAAATCAATCTCCTATTCACACCTCTTTCGGTTGAACTCCATCCTTTCGGCAACACGAAGAAGAGAAGTGCCAACCTTCTCCATTATATCTGTGAAACATATGGAGATGAAGAAATAAACGGTCATATCTTCACATGTAGTATGGGAAGGTCGTCAACCTTTCCGTTGAGGATATAGGGCAACTCTTCCTAAGAGACTTTGACATCAATTTGTATTGATAACTTATCTTTATATGCTATTTTATCCACTTATGTGCATCACAATGTGGACACCAAGATAAACTCTATATGGCATATCTTCATAGGGTTGCGTAGATTATAATTTTATATTTGTTTACAAAAGTACAACACGTGCACCATGTTTTGGCAGGACTCGAATCACCGGTTGACAAAGCGACACCATGCCTATCTCTGGAATACTTAATCCTTGTTTTGTCCTTAGTAACAATTTTTTAATATGAAAGCGGTTTTACTACAGTTAAATCGGCTGAGATTGTCTTATATCGACATTCTAAATTGTCCAATGTATCCACATTAAGATTCGTGTAGGGGTGGGGACGGGGTTCGATGTGAGATTAGATGGCTAGTACCACCGACTTCAGAAAATTTTCGACAACTATGAAGAATGTGACCCACAAGTTGCTTGTTTGCATAGCGGGGGTACATTGAGGGCCATAACTAAAACTCCCTACTAAGGGCTCATTCGGTTTTTGCGGGATGTCCAAATTAGGGGAATATGAAAAGTAAATGATTTGGATGCCCTGTCCAATCCAATCCTTTCAAATTTCAGAAATGATAAATTTTGAACGTTTGGGATTTGGTTATAGCAAACCGAATGTTTTCGATGGCAATTTTAGTGGGGGGTGGCAAGTTTAGTTAACACGCACGGCAATTTTCTGGCAAAAAGCACAATGAGAACAGATTTGCCATGCATGTCAAATAAACTTATCATCCTCGCGTCATTAAAATTGTCATAAAAAACGTTCAATTTGCCATGGTAAAAAATGAACGTTTGGGCGTTATCAGGGTCCTAGAATTTTCCATGGGTCTCGCCTGGTGACAAGAACTCATAGGAATTACGCCAATATGAACACAATCACAAGACATAGAGTACCTTCATTCATTTGAAACGATTGTCATAGTAGATAGGGAAAAAAAACATGGTTCAAAATCACATTGGAATCCTTCAAAAAGAATCTATATATACACCGAATGAGCCCTAACATCGCCGCGATCGAGTTCGATCAATTGCATTGCATGGTGCGATCGACGCACGTCCATACCTTCATTTTGGTGCCATGACGCGGTCACCTTAGAAACAAGACGCAAGAACGCATGCATGCGCATGCACCAATTGGCAAGAAGATGGAGTACAACAAGACGCCCGGGACACTCGCGCTCAGTCCAGTAGTCGGCACCAGATCCGGCACTCCCGCTGCTCGATCGCTGATCCCCCATGGTCATGGCCGCGCGCATGCACCGTCGGAAAAACCTCCCAGCCGCACCGACGACGAGCACCAAGAACCACTCCCTGGCCGCGCGAGCAACCCCACGGACACATAAATATCCGGGCGCTCGACCGCTCCAGCACACCACGACGCAAATCCCGACAGAAACCACCGAGGTTCTCGATCCAATTCCAAGCTGAAGCAAATGGCCGCGCCGACCGTGCTGGCGCTCGCCCTGGCCGTCCTCCTCCTCCCGGCGGCGGCGGCGGCGGCGGCGGGGCGCGCCCCGCCGGGCGCCAGCCCGCTCGTGACCACGTGCAACGAGGGCCCCTTCCCGGCGCACTGCGTCAAGGAGCTGGGCCCGCGCCTCCTCGACATCCAGACCACGCTGGCGTCGGTCTCGCCGCGGGGCGCGCTCATCGCCGGCGCGCCGGGCACGGTGGACTTCTCTTCGCTCGTGGCCGTGGCCATGGAGGCGGCCACGGAGGCTGGCGCGGTGGCGTCCACCATCTTCGAGGGCAAGCTCCCCGGGTTCAACGCCTCCGTGCCGGACTTCAAGGTCTGCCTCAGCAACTGCAGCGTCACCATGAAGTCCGCCATGAAGAAGCTCCACGGCGCCACCGCCGCCATGAAGGTCCACGCCCACGTGGTCGCCAAGGTGCTCGCCGACCGGGCCATCACCGACGTGTCGGCCTGCACGATCAGCTGCAGGAACCTCACCGGCGACGTCAAGCTCATCCTCGAGACCAGCCTCGTGGAGTTCCAGAAGATGATCAGGATCGCCGTCAACTTCCTCACCAAGATCGCGGCCAAGACTCCGCCCGGCCCTCTCCCTCCCCTCCCTCCCCCGGTGCGCCGCCGCTAGATCACCGGCATGCCACGAGCGATTCGGCTCAGTAACAATGGATAAAGGCTCAATAACGTGTGATTCCTGTTGATCCTCAGTTTAGTTTTTCATAGTTTCTTTCATGTTTTGTTTAGTTTTTCATAGTTTAGTTTCATGTTTTGTTTCGTTCATTTGGTACGGATCCTCTTCATTTTGACTTTAGTCGTAAAATGTTGGGAATAAAATGGAATCTCATTAGTTGGTTTAAATTTCGTATCTGCTCACTGGTACCAGTGCAAATGTACTAATATACGTTCGCTAATTCCCAGAAAAAATGTAGCACTTCAATGCATCTGCAATCCTGAACGTGCTCATCCGTGCGAAATGCACAAATTGATACTCCCTCCGATCGTCTAGATACATCCATTTGAATGATAAGTAATATGAATCAGAGGAAGTACATAAACTATGTGACTCAATTTTTCATACTATTTTGGCACAAATCTCTACTCTAAAGGAGTGTGCGGACGTGATGGTAGGTACGTCGTTGTCCGTTCGTCTCCGCCTCCTCATCACTGGTTTTTCTGCCACGTACGATCACTCCTTGCCTCAAATTTTTGCCGAGGATCGCTCGCCTTTTCATCTTCCCAAAACCTCGTACCCCTTTCCCTCTCGGTGCTCTCTTCCCCAACCCCCACTTCTAGGTTTTCAGTGTTGCCGTCGCTCAAGGAACCGCAGTTCCATGTCACCCTTCCCGTGAAACCGCAGAGATCCCTCCATAGATGTTCTAGGCCGCCGCCGCCAATCCGGCAAGCCTACGCTGCGACCCCTCAGGGCGCCTAGGGGGCAATGAACTGGCGTTGCGGTCATGGAGGGGAGGCTCGGGAGCAGGGCGACTGTACTGGCTGACAGAGGAAGGACCGAAGGAGCCGGGCGGCCCTAGCGATCGCCTTGACTGCTACATCATGCGCCCAGACCGACTGACGGCGGTATCCGCGGTGGTGGAGAAGCGTACACGGCACACTACCGAAACAGGGGCCGGTGCCGACGGCCACCGTCGGCCTACTCCAGGACATGCCGACAGCTGGAACGAGGTTGTGGGCGTAGGGCGGCCGTCGGGCTATCCAGAACTATGCCGACGGCCACCGTCGGCTTAGCCGAGCCTATGCCTACGGCAGCCGTCAGCATAGATGCGGGCCCAGCGGGCCCGCTCATGATGTGCGGCTAATGGCGTCCGATCTATGCCGACGGCTTAAACGGGCAGCCGTCGGCACAGATGCGCGTGCCACGTCATCGATCCGGACCGCACCGACCACCACCTATGCCGACGGCTGCCGTCGGCATAGATGCCACGTCATCGATCCGCGACGCGCCTTCCACCTGCCCCTGGCCTAGGCTATGCCGCCGGCTTTGCCGTCGGCATAGTTTTTTATATAGATTTTTTTGTTTTACGTATTATTATTTAATTTACTTACATGTAGCATGTGTTAATATAAGCAAAAATACCTTACTTTTGGAATCTATACGGAGGGGTGTGCCCCCCTCACGGCCGGTGCCGGCGGCCGACACCTGGAGGGGGGAAACAGCCGCATCGGGTCTATACGGAGGGGACGTTGCTCCCAACTGTTTATATGGGATGACCTACCACAACCGTGTGGTGTTATGGCATGTCTGAAGAGGCGATACACGTCTCTGGGGTGTGGCCCCCCTAACAGTCGCCTCCGCCGCCGGCACCTGGAGGGGGGAAACGGACACGTCGGGTCTATACGAAGGGGATGTTGCTATGGGTTTGGCTCGTATGTTGCTCCCAGGTGTCCCTCTGGGATGACCTAACACAACCGGGTGGAGAGGTCCACTGGTCAAAGCCCGTCCTTGGGAAGTCAAAGGGCTAGATCTCGTGGTCAACCGCTCCAGGGTTAGGCGGGACGGGGGGCCTGGGGAGGGTAGCAATGCCACCGAAGCATCACACCGGCCCCTCATACATGCGGGGTGGTGTTGTGGCATGTCTGAAGAGGCGGCACGCGTATCCGGGGTGTGGCCCCCCTCATGGACGGCGCAGCCGCCGGCACCTGTAGGGGGAAACAGACGTGTCGGGTCTACATGAAGGGGATGTAGCTGTGGGTTTGGCTCGGATCTTGCTCCCAGGTGTCCCTTTGGTGGACAGGTGTAACGCCCCGGACACACCCGTCGGTGGTTGTTACTCCTGGCAGGATCTAGACTGGCCCCACAGATCAATACTAGTCTTTTCTGCGCACTTTGTCCTCACTCGTGCGCACCCGGGAGCAACTTCCCGATCGGTCACCCATCCTGACACTACTCCAAGCTGAGCACGCTTAACATTGGAGTTCTGTCCGAATGGGCTCCCGGAAAAGAAGGAATTCCTTATTGATATGAGTAGTCTATCATCCCTAATAAGCCAGGCCATCACATACAGCCCCACTCAGAGAAACCGATGTCCTCGTCAGGCCACAAGAACGTTCCCTCTTGGCACATACGATTGTTCATCCAGTCCGGTACATGTGCCATGCCAGGTGCCATGACGGGTCACAAACGTCATGAACAACATGACCGCGCACCTGTCTGCAAACATCCGTGTAACCGCGAGGCCTGGCTCTGATACCAACTTGTAACGCCCTGGACACACCCGCCGGTGGTCGTTACTCCTGGCAGGATCTAGACTGGCCCCACAGATCAATACTAGTCTTTTGTAGCGACCAAACCTCAAACAGTCTGATCTCTGTGCTCCGGTGTCATCCTTGGATCACTAATGCTGACACCACACAGTACTCGGAGGATTTATACCAGAGTAGCAATCACACACTTATTACATCGAGTGTCTCAACAGAGAACTTATTACAATAAATATGGCTTAAGGCCATCTAATTACGATAACAGCGGAAGGCTTGGAAGATAAGTCAGTCCATCAACTCCAACGGCATCACTGAGTATAGAACCACGACCTAAAAACTCCTTAATCATCGTCTGAAAAGTCTGCAACATTAACGTTGCAGCCCGAAAACGGGTCAGACATGGAATATGCTGGCAAGGTAACACATAGAGAGTAATGGAATGTAACAGCTATACTATATGCATATTTGGCTGGTGGAAAGCTCTATGGTTACAGTTTTTGCATAAAGCCAATTTTTCCCTACTTCAAAAGGAATAAAGTTAATTACTATCATGGTGGTTGTTAAACATTGAGAATGGTTGACAACATTCTCAATCCCAATTAAGCATCATCATTAACCCAACAACATTAATTTTAGAGTAACATGTTGAGATTCACATGATAATCCAGATACTAGATACTCAAGATGTCCATAACCGGGGACATGGCTAATCATGATTAGTTTGTTACACTCTGCAGAGGTTTGCGCACTTTTCCCCACAAGACTCGATCGCCTCCGTTGGATTTCTCGCACTACATGGTGTTTGAGAAACGGATGACCGAGACACAGTCTTTCAGAAGCGCTGGCACCTTACGATGGATAGACCGGTACACCTACTTTCCCCTACATCTGCTAGTCTACCCTGTAAGAGTTCGCACGACTTAATCAACTATGCCAGAGCCCATAATGGCTTGTGGCTGCACACGGAAGTTTCTAGTTTGAAAAATCTCATGATCCCTTTGAGCCTGGGTGGCGGCCCAAAAGAAAACAGGCAGGTCCTGGACTACCCAGGTGCCTCAATCCACCCAGATGTGTATTTAAGTTGCCACCCTAGATAAACCATTAATTATCAATCTCACATCTGTCATGGATTTCACTCACCCAATCCACGTCTACTAGCATAGCATGGCATAATAAGGAAACGTAGAAGTAACTCCCAAAGGTTTGATAATAAACATGTAATAGGTACTAACTCATCTACTTCCCATCCCACAGTTTAATTAGATCCTAATCATGCAATGTGTGAAGATTGATCTAATGCAAAAAAACTGGGTTATAGAAAAGGAATGATCAAAGTGTTACTTGCCTTGCTGATGATCCGTGAAACCTAACGATTCGAAGTAACAGGTGGCGCACTCCGGGTACTCTATCGCAGGCAAACAAGCAAGCATACAATAAGTACTCATCTAATGCACAGGTAAAACTCAAATAAGAGATCTAACCAGAAGGTTCAACTTAAGAACTCCGGTTGGCAAAAAGAATCAAATCGAACGAAGCAAAGAAAGTCAAACGGCGAAAGAAAACAACTTCGTTTTAGTAATCTGAACCTAAGTCAAATTTTACAGTAGCAAAACTTGTTTAAGTTGATTATTCGGATAGAGGGTTTCGAGACGAAACTCTAGGCGCTTGAATCGCCTGATTCCGATAAACGAGCGAAAAGAAAAACTAAAACGAAAATCGGATCAGAAATCGCGATCAGAAAATAACCGCGGAAAATCCTACGAAAAAGAAAAATGACGAACTGATTTTTTTTAAACGGCACGGATTTCGAGGTGCGGCGAACCTCGGGCGACGCGCGGCTTATGCGGATCGGCGGCGGGGCGGCGGCGGTGGCTGGCGGCTAGGGTTAGGGTTCGGGCGGCTGCTGGTGGGCTGGCTCGGGCCCAAGGCGCGGCTTATAAAGCCCCCCGGCCGGCAGAGTTCTGGTCGGTTACGGCCCGTAGTCGGTGCGTTTTTTTCGCTCGGAAGAAAAGTAAAAAGAAATACTAAACGGACTCCAAAAATCCCGAAATAAATTTTCCTGGGCTTCTAAAATCAAGCCCGACAAGGTGAACATTTATTTGGGCCCTAAATGCAATTTTGAAAAACGCGCATTTTTCCTAATTCAAATAAAAACAACAAGAAAACTCTGAAATAAAACTATTTGATTTTTTTTATTAAATTCTCAATATTTCTATATTTTGGGAAAGTCATTTTATTCCCTCTCTCATATTTTTGTAATAGAAATAATTGATGATAAAATAAATTAAATCAAATGATCCTATTCTCAAAATTTGAGAAAACTCAAATATAAAAATAACGAAATCCCCAACTCTCTCCGTGGGTCCTTGAGTTGCTTAGAATTTTCTAGGATCAAAACCCAAAGCAAATAAAATATGATATGCATGATGATCTAATGTATAACATTCCAAATTGAAAATTTGGGATGTTACAAACCTACCCCCCTTAAGTTGAATCTCGCCCTCGAGATTCGGGTTGGCTAGAAAATAGGTGAGGGTGGTCTTTGAGCAAATCTTCCTCTTGTTCCCAGGTGGCTTCATCCTCCGTGTGGTGGCTCCACTGAACCTTGCAAAACTTGATAACTTTGCTGCGAGTAACTCGGCTGGCAAACTCGAGGATCTTAACTGGTTTCTCCTCGTAGGTCAAATTGTTATCCAACTGAATAGTTTCCAAAGGCACTGTGTCTCTCAATGGTATGTCAGCCATCTCCGCGTGACACTTCTTTAACTGAGAAACGTGGAACACATCATGAATTCCTGACAATCCTTCGGGCAATTTCAACTTGTAGGCCACTTCTCCCATACGCTCCAAAATTCGATATGGTCCTACAAATCGTGGCGCTAACTTCCCTTTAACTCCAAAACGCTTTGTTCCCCGAAGTGGAGATACTCGAAGATAAGCTCTGTCTCCAACTTCGTAAATTGTCTCCTTGCGTTTAGAATCTGCATAACTCTTCTGTCTGGACTGGGCTACCTTGAGCCCATCACGAATCAACTTCACTTTCTGTTCAGACTCCTTAATCAAGTCAGGTCCAAACAACTGGCGGTCTCCGACTTCGTCCCACGACAGCGGTGTACTGCACCTTCTTCCGTACAAAGCTTCGAAAGGGGCCATCTTCAAACTGGTTTGGTAACTATTATTGTAAGAGAACTCTGCATATGGCAAATTATCGTCCCAACTAGATCCATAATCTAGCACACAAGCTCTCAACATATCCTCCAAAATCTGATTGACTCTCTCGGTCTGTCCATCTGTCTGCGGATGAAAAGTTGTACTGAATTCTAGCCTGGTTCCCAAAGTTTCATGCAACTGCTTCCAGAACTTTGAGGTAAACTGGGTTCCTCTATCTGATACGATACTCCTCGGAACTCCATGCAGACATACTATTCTGGTCATGTATATTTTTGCCAACTTAGCACTGGTATAAGTGGTCTTTACTGGGATGAAATGAGCTACTTTCGTCAATCGATCGGCTACAACCCAAATCGAGTCATAGCCTGAACGAGTCCTGGGTAATCCCGTGATAAAATCCATGCCTAACTTATCCCACTTCCATTCGGGTATCGGCAATGGTTGTAACAATCCTGCTGGCTTCTGATGCTCTGCCTTTACTCTCTGGCATACATCACAAACTGCTACATACTCTGCTATTTCTTTCTTCATTCCGGTCCACCAGAAAATATCCTTCAAATCCAGATACATCTTGGTATTCCCTGGGTGAATCGAATAGGGTGAATCATGGGCCTCTTGCAGAATTAACTTCCTGATCTCCGGGTCATTGGGCACATAGACACGGTCTTCAAACCATAGGGTATCGTGCTCATCCTCACGAAATCCTTTAGCTTTTTCTTCTTTCATTTTCTCCTTTATGGAAGCAATCTCCTTGTCAGTCTTCTGAGCTTCCCTGATTCTGTCCATCAAAGTTGACTGAATTTCCAACGTTGCTACATAGCCTCTCGGAACTATTTCCAAACATAGTTCACGAAGATTTTCTGCTAACTCCTTGGGTATTTCTCCCGTCATTAAGGTATTGACATGGCTCTTGCGGCTTAATGCATCAGCTACTACATTAGCCTTCCCGGGATGATAATGCAATTTCATATCATAATCCTTGATGAGCTCCAACCATCTCCTTTGTCTGAGGTTCAACTCCTTCTGTGTGAAAATGTACTTCAAACTCTTATGATCCATGTACACCTCACAATGATTTCCGATGAGGAAATGTCTCCATGTCTTCAAGGCATGCACTACGGCTACTAACTCCAAATCATGCGTAGCGTAATTCAACTCATGGGGCTTCAGTTGTCTTGAGGCATATGAAACAACTCTCCCTTCCTACATAAGCACTGCTCCAAGTCCTCGACGTGAAGCGTCGCAATACACCTCATAATCCTTGGTCTGATCTGGCAAAATCAACACTGGTGATGTAACCAAGCGTTTCTTCAACTCCTGGAAACTAGCCTCACACTGCTCAGTCCATTTGAACTTGGTATCTTTCTTCAACAACTCCGTCATAGGCTTCGAAATCTTTGAATTTTTTTCAATAAACCTCCGGTAGTATCCTGCGAGTCCAAGAAAACTCCGGATCTCTCCAACGGTAGTTGGGGCTTCCCACTTGGTCACGGTATCAACTTTAGTGGGATCAACAGCTATACCTTATCTAGATATAACGTGTCCGAGGAATCCTACTTCCTTCAACCAAAACTCACATTTGCTGAACTTGGCATATAATTGATGTTCTCTGAGCTTTCCAAGTCCCAAACGCAAATGCTCCTTACGTTCCTCTTCATCCTTTGAATAAACCAGGATATCATCAATGAACACTACGACGAACTTATCCAAAAACTCCATAAACACTTTGTTCATCATGTTCATAAAATAGGCAGGCGCGTTAGTCAGACCAAATGACATAACGGTATACTCATACAGCCCATACCTGGTGGTAAAAGCTGTCTTCGGAATATCCTGTTCTCGAATCTTCAACTGGTGGTACCCTGATCGCAAATCGATCTTGGAAAACACTTTAGCTCCTTGCAATCGATCAAACAGATCATTGATCATTGGTAGCGGGTACTTGTTCTTGATTGTTACTTCATTTAATCCTCGATAATCAACAACCAGCCTTAACGATCCATCCTTCTTCTCTACTAATAGTACTGGTGATCCCCAAGGTGAAGAACTTGGGGGAATGTAACCTTTATCCAGTAACTCCTTAATCTGTTTCTTAATTTCCACCAAATCCTTTGCTGGCATCCTATATGGTATATTTGATATTGGCCCTGTGCCTGGCAATAGTTCAATCAAGAACTCAATATCTCTATCCGGTGGCATGCCTGGCAACTCCTCTGGAAATACATCAGGGAATTCCCTAACCACTGGTACTTCCTCCTGCACAACTCATGTTAATGAATTTACTTGTGTCTTGTTTGGCGCATGCCGGGATACATACTTGATCCTTCTCCCTTCTGGGGTGGTAAGCAAAATTGACTTACTAGCACAATCGATGTTTCCTCCATACATCGACAGCCAATCCATACCAAGAATCACATCCAGACCTTGAGATTCCAGAATAATTAAATCTGTTGGGAAAACATGCCGTCCTATACTTAATGGCACTTGAAAACATCCTTGACTGGCCATGTACTATGCTCCTGGTGAGCTTACTAGCATAGGTGTTTTGAGAACCCTAGTGGTTAGGCTATACTTTTCCACAAATCCCCTTGATATGTATGAATGCGATGCACCAATATCAAAAAGAACGAGTGCAGTAAATGACTTAACCAAAAACTTACCTATTACTACATCGGGCTGAGCTTCAACCTCCTCCACATTAACGTGGTTCACCTGTCCCCTGTTGAAAGGGTTCGGCTTCTTTCCAGAGCTTCCATTGCCGCTTTGGCCTTCAGGACATTCATTGGCATAATGTCCGGTCTTGGAACACTTGAAACAGGTGACTTGACTCAGATCTCTCTTGGCTGGGGTTGATGGGGTGCTGCGGTTCTGGCCATTGCTTCCTCCATTCCCATTACCATTCTTGGTGCCATTGTGATTGTGCGAGCTACCTACTCCATGGGTATGCTGAAAATGTCCTCCCGGTCTAGGGGTAAAACATGGCTTCTGCTGAGCTCCTGAATTATACTTTCCTTGTCCATACTTCCTCTTGCGGTTCTCAATTTGCTGCTGCTTCCCTTCAATCATAAGAGCACGGTCTACCAACTCCTGGTAGTTGTTGAAGGTGGCTACCATCAACTGCATACTCAACTCATCATTCAGTCCTTCCAGGAACTTCTCCTGCTTAGCTGCATCCGTAGCAACGTCGTCTGGGGCATAACGTGCTAGCTTACTAAACTCCTCCACATACTGGCCAACTGTCCGTCCTCCTTGGCGCAAGTTATGAAACTCATGCTTCTTCATGGCCATTGCTCCTGCTGAAACATGGGCAGTACGAAAAGCCTGCTGAAACTAATCCCATGTGAAAGTGTCGACTGGAAAGGTGGCTGTGAAATTCTCCCACCATGATGCTGCGGGTCCTTCTAACCGATGTGCGGCAAACTTAACCTTCTCCGCATCTGTGCATCCTGCAGTGGTCAACTCCCTAGCTGTCTTGCGGAGCCAATCATCTGCTACTATCGGGTCGGTGCTACTAGAAAACACCGGCGGATTCAGCCTAAGAAAACGGGCTAAGTGGTCAACAGGTGGTGGTGGTGGTGGTGGTGGGTTGTTGTTGTTCCCCTGATTCTGATTCTGAACTAGCAACTGCATCAAGGTGTTCTGTTGCTGGATCAACTGGGTGAGCTTCGGCGGAAAGGCAAATCTGGGGTCACGTCTCGGAGGCATCTGAGGGTTTAGAAAAGATGAGATATAAGAATAGAGGGGGTCTAAAGAGAAAACACTACCCATATGCACATGAGGCAAAAGCAAACAATTCACTTTATTCAATCAAACAAAGGCATACAATCGATCTAACTATTGCAAGGTGCTCGGACTACTATATTTACATGGTGGACTACTACTACTGATGAGGTGGTCTACTAGAAATATTCTATGGTTGTAGACTCCATGATATCTGCTCCTGCTTCATCAACATAGTCATCATCGCTACTATCTGCTTCCGAGTCGGTGCCGTCGATGATGATGTAGTCTTCCAGGCTAATCTCCTTGGGTTCTTCGTCTTCATCTACTGGTGTCGGGCCTCCCATAAATACTGCTAGCTTCATAGTTAGGTCGGCATTCTTATCCACCAATACTTCAATTTGTTCTTCATAATCTTCGCGTGTAGCCTTGAGTTCTTCCTCCAGTTCCTTGATTCTAGTCTTAGTCTTCTTCAGGTCTATCATGTCGACGCACATCTGATTCTCCTGTCGTCGAATGTGCTGGTTTAACTCCTGGATAAAAGCTACGATTGATCTATCCTTCATGGTGTTAATCATCTCCCAGTGTTCATCTCGGCGCCCGCAAATCTGGTAGATAGTATCCTCGAGATCCTTGTGGTAGACTTCTCCAATGCGTCCCATGGCGATGTGAGCTGCCATGCTCTTTCCTAGACTCCAAGTTGGTGCATCAAAAGAAAACTCTATGGGCTCAGTGACTGGCATGAACGTCCTTCCTGGGATTTGAACTTGAATCATCCAGCGCTCTTCTTTAGGTAAAGTGGCGTTGTAGGTTCCTGTGAAGCTTGGTACTCCTATGTTCAGGTATCTAGTGACTTCCTTCAAGTGGTGTCCAAAGGGTGTATCTTCATTCGATTGGGTGAACTTGTTCCTTGCATCCGCCATCCTAAAGAGTAGAAAAGATGAGAGGTCAGAAGAGAAGAGAGTGAGTAGTGATCTAGGTCTTTAGCTTAGTGGTCGTGTCCTACAGTCAGCTTGTGCTCTGATACCATCTCTGTAGCGACCAGACCTCAAACAGTCTGATCTCTGTGCTCCGGTGTCATCCCTGGATCAGTAATGTTGACACCACACAGTACTCGGAGGATTTATAGCAGAGGAGCAATCACACACTTATTACATCGAGTGTCTCAAAAGAGAACTTATTACAATAAATATGGCTTAAGGCCATCTAATTACGATAACAGCGGAAGGCTTGGAAGATAAGTGAGTCCATCAACTCCAACGGCATCACTGAGTATAGAACCACGACCTAAAAACTCCTTAATCGTCGTCTGAAAAGTCTGCAACATTAACATTGCATCCCGAAAACGGGTCAGCACATGGAATATGCTGGCAAGGTAACACATAGAGAGTAATGGAATGTAACAGCTATACTATATGCATATTTGGCTGGTGGAAAGCTCTATGGTTACAGTTTTTGCATAAAGCCAATTTTCCCCTACTTCAAAAGGAATAAAGTTAATTACTATCATGGTGGTTGTTAAACATTGAGAATGGTTGACAGCATTCTCAATCCCAATTAAGCATCATCATTAACCCAACAACATTAATTTTAGAGTAACATGTTGAGATTCACATGATAATCCAGATACTAGATACTCAAGATGTCCATAACTGGGGACATGGCTAATCATGATTAGTTTGTTACACTCTGCAGAGGTTTGCGCACTTTTCCCCATAAGACTCGATCGCCTCTGTTGGATTTCTCGCACTACATGGTGTTTGAGAAACGGATGACCGAGACACAGTCTTTCAGAAGCGCTGGCACCTTACGATGGATAGACCGGTACACCTACTTTCCCCTACATCTGCTAGTCTACCCTGTAAGAGTTCACACGACTTAATCTACTATGCCAGAGCCCATAATGGCTTGTGGCTGCACACGGAAGTTTCTAGTTTGAAAAATCTCATGATCCCTTTGAGCCTGGGTGGCGGTCCAAAATAAAATAGGCAGGTCCTAGACTACCCAGGTGCCTCAATCCAACCAGATGTGTATTTAAGTTGCCACCTTAGATAAACCATTAATTATCAATCTCACATCTGTCATGGATTTCACTCACCCAATCCACGTCTACTAGCATAGCATGGCATAATAAGCAAACGTAGAAGTAACTCCCAAAGGTTTGATAATAAACATGTAATAGGTACTACCTCATCTACTTCCCATCCCACAGTTTAATTAGATCCTAATCATGCAATGTGTGAAGATTGATCTAATGCAAAAAAACTGGGTTGTAGAAAAGGTATGATCAAAGTGTTACTTGCCTTGCTGATGATCCGTGAAACCTAACGATTCGAAGTAACAGGCGGCGCACTCCGGGTACTCTATCGCAGGCAAACAAGCAAGCATAAAATAAGTACTCATCTAATGCACAGGTAAAACTCAAATAAGAGATCTAACCAGAAGGGTCAACTTAAGAACTCCCGTTGGCAAAAAGAATCAAATCGAACGAAGCAAAGAAAGTCAAACGGCGAAAGAAAACAACTTCGTTCTAGTAATCTGAACCTTAGTCAAATTTTACAGTAGCAAAACTTGTTTAAGTTGATTATTCGGATAGAGGGTTTTGAGACGAAACTCCAAGCGCTTGAATTGCCTGATTCCGATAAACGAGCGAAAAGAAAAACTAAAACGAAAATCGGATCAGAAATCGCGATTAGAAAATAACCGCGGAAAATCCGACGAAAAAGAAAAACGACGAACGGATTTTTTTTAAACGGCACGGATTTCGAGGTGCGGCGAACCTCGGGCGACGCACGGCTCCGGCGAATCGGCGGCGAGGCGGCGGCGGCTGGCGGCGGCGGCGGCTGGCAGCTAGGGTTAGGGTTCGGGCGGCTGCTAGTGGGTTGGCTCGGGCCCGAGGCGCGGCTTATAAAGCCCCCCGGCCGGCAGAGTTCTGGCCGGTTACGGCCCGTAGTCGGTTGCGTTTTTTTTGCTCGGAATAAAAATAAAAAGAAATACTAATCGGACTCCAAAAATCCCGAAATAAATTTTCTCGGGCTTCTAAAATCAAGCCCGACAAGGTGAACATTTATTTGGCCCTAAATACAATTTTGAAAAACGCGCATTTTCCTAATTCAAATAAAAACAACAAGAAAACTCCGAAATAGAACTATTTGATTTTTTTATTAAATCCTCAATATTTCTATATTTTGGGAAAGTCATTTTATTCCCTCTCTCATATTTTTGTAATAGAAATAATTGATGATAAAATAAATAAAATCAAATGATCCTATTCTCAAAATTTGAGAAAACTCAAATATGAAAATAACGAAATCCCCAACTCTCTCCGTGGGTCCTTGAGTTGCTTAGAATTTTCTAGGATCAAAACCCAAAGCAAATAAAATATGATATGCATGATGATCTAATGTATAACATTCCAAATTGAAAATTTGGGATGTTACAAACCTACCCCCCTTAAGATGAATCTCGCCCTCGAGATTCGGGTTGGCTAGAAAATAGGTGAGGGTGGTCTCTGAGCAAATCTTCCTCTCGTTCCCAGGTGGCTTCATCCTCCGTGTGGTGGCTCCACTGAACCTTGCAAAACTTGATAACTTTGCTGCCAGTAACTCGGCTGGCAAACTCGAGGATCTTAACTAGTTTCTCCTCATAGGTCAAATCGTTATCCAACTGAATAGTTTCCGAAGGCACTGTGTCTCTCAATGGTATGTCAGCCATCTCCGCGTGACACTTCTTTAACTGAAAAACGTGGAACACATCATGAATTCCTGACAATCCTTCGGGCAATTTCAACTTGTAGGCCACTTCTCCCATACGCTCCAAAATTCGATATGGTCCTACAAATCGTGGCGCTAACTTCCCTTTAACTCCAAAACGCTTTGTTCCCCGAAGTGGAGATACTCGAAGATAAGCTCTGTCTCCAACTTCGTAAACTGTCTCCTTGCGTTTAGAATCTGCATAACTCTTCTGTCTGGACTGGGCTACCTTGAGCCCATCACGAATCAACTTCACTTTCTGTTCAGACTCCTTAATCAAGTCAGGTCCAAACAACTGGCGGTCTCCGACTTCGTCCCACGACAGCGGTGTACTGCACCTTCTTCTGTACAAAGCTTCGAAAGGGGCCATCTTCAAACTGGTTTGGTAACTGTTATTATAAGAGAACTCTGCATATGGCAAATTATCGTCCCAACTAGATCCATAATCTAGCACACAAGCTCTCAACATATCCTCCAAAATCTGATTGACTCTCTCCGTCTGTCCATCTGTCTGCGGATGAAAAGTTGTACTGAATTCTAGCCTAGTTCCCAAAGTTTCATGCAACTGCTTCCAGAACTTTGAGGTAAACTGGGTTCCTCTATCTGATACGATACTCCTCGGAACTCCATGCAGACATACTATTCTGGTCATGTATATTTTTGCCAACTTAGCACTGGTATAAGTGGTCTTTACTGGGATGAAATGAGCTACTTTCGTCAATCGATCGACTACAACCCAAATCGAGTCATAGCCTGAACGAGTCCTGGGCAATCCCGTGATAAAATCCATGCCTAACTTATCCCACTTACATTCGGGTATCGGCAATGGTTGTAACAATCCTGCTGACTTCTGATGCTCTGCCTTTACTCTCTGGCATACATCACAAACTGCTACATACTCTGCTATTTCTTTCTTCATTCCGGTCCACCAGAAAATATCCTTCAAATCCAGATACATCTTGGTATTCCCTGGGTGAATCGAATAGGGTGAATCATGGGCCTCTTGCAGAATTAACTTCCTGATCTCCGGGTCATTGGGCACATAGACACGGTCTTCAAACCATAGGGTATCGTGCTCATCCTCACGAAATCCTTTAGCTTTTCCTTCTTTCATTTTCTCCTTTATGGAAGCAATCTCCTTGTCAGTCTTCTGAGCTTCCCTGATTCTGTCCATCAAAGTTGACTGAATTTCCAACGTTGCTACATAGCCTCTCGGAACTATTTCCAAACATAGTTCACGAAGATTTTCTGCTAACTCCTTGGGTATTTCTCCCGTCATTAACGTATTGACATGGCTCTTGCGGCTTAATGCATCAGCTACTACATTAGCCTTCCCGGGATGATAATGCAATTTCATATCATAATCCTTGATGAGCTCCAACCATCTCCTTTGTCTGAGGTTCAACTCCTTCTGTGTGAAAATGTACTTCAAACTCTTATGATCCATGTACACCTCACAATGATTTCCGATGAGGAAATGTCTCCATGTCTTCAAGGCATGCACTACGGCTGCTAACTCCAAATCATGCGTAGCGTAATTCAACTCATGGGGCTTCAGTTGTCTTGAGGCATATGAAACAACTCTCCCTTCCTGCATAAGCACTGCTCCAAGTCCTCGACGTGAAGCGTCGCAATACACCTCATAATCCTTGGTCTGATCTGGCAAAATCAACACTGGTGAGGTAACCAAGCATTTCTTCAACTCCTGGAAACTAGCCTCACACTGCTCAGTCCATTTGAACTTGGTATCTTTCTTCAACAACTCCGTCATAGGCTTCAAAATCTTTGAAATTTTTTCAATAAACCTCCGCTAGTATCCTGCGAGTCCAAGAAAACTCCGGATCTCTCCAACGGTAGTTGGGGCTTCCCACTTGGTCACGGTATCAACTTTAGTGGGATCAACAGCTATACCTTCTCCAGATATAACGTGTCCGAGGAATCGTACTTCCTTCAACCAAAACTCACATTTGCTGAACTTGGCATATAATTGATGTTCTCTGAGCTTTCCAAGTCCCAAACGCAAATGCTCCTTACGTTCCTCTTCATCCTTTGAATAAACTAGGATATCATCGATGAACACTACGACGAACTTATCCAAAAACTCCATAAACGCTTTGTTCATCATGTTCATAAAATAGGCAGGCGCGTTAGTCAGACCAAATGACATAACGGTATACTCATACAGCCCATACCTGGTGGTAAAAGTTGTCTTCGGAATATCTTGTTCTCGAATCTTCAACTGGTGGTACCCTGATCGCAAATCGTTCTTGGAAAACACTTTAGCTCCTTGCAATCGATCAAATAGATCATTGATCATTGGTAGCGGGTACTTGTTCTTGAATGTTACTTCATTCAATCCTCGATAATCAACAACCATCCTTAACGATCCATCCTTCTTCTCTACTAATAGTACAGGTGATCCCCAAGGTGAAGAACATGGGCGAATGTAACCTTTATCCAGTAACTTCTTAATCTGTTTCTTAATTTCCACCAAATCCTTTGCTGGCATCCTATATGGTCTCTTTGATATTGGCCATGTGCCTGGCAATAGCTCAATCAAGAACTCCTCTGGAAATACATCAGGGAATTCCCTTACCACTGGTACTTCCTCCTGCACAACTCATGTTAATGAATTTACTTGTGTCTTGTTTGGCGCATGCCGGGATACATACTTGATCCTTCTTCCTTCTGGGGTGGTAAGCAAAATTGACTCACTAGCACAATCGATGTTTCCTCCATACATCGACAGCCAATCCATACCAAGAAGCACATCCAGACCTTGAGATTCCAGAATAATTAAATTTGTTGGGAAAACATGTCGTCCTATACTTAATGGCACTTGAAAACATCCTTGACTGGCCATGTACTATGCTCCTGGTGAGCTTACTAGCATAGGTGTTTTGAGAACCCTAGTGGGTAGGCTATACTTTTCTACAAATCCCCTTGATATGTATGAATGCGATGCACCAGTATCGAAAAGAACGAGTGCAGTAAATGACTTAACCAAAAACTTACCTATTACTGCATCGGGCTGAGCTTCAACCTCCTCCACATTAACGTGGTTCACCTGTCACCTGTTGAAAGGGTTCGGCTTCTTTCCAGAGCTTCCATTGCCGCTTTGGCCTTCAGGACATTCATTGGCATAATGTCCGGTCTTGGAACACTTGAAACAGGTGACTTGACTCAGATCTCTCTTGGCTGGGGTTGATGGGGTGCTGCGGTTCTGGCCATTGCTTCCTCCATTCCCATTACCATTCTTGGTGCCATTGTGATTGTGCGAGCTACCTACTCCATGGGTATGCTGAAAATGTCCTCCCGGTCTAGGGGTAAAACGTGGCTTCTGCTGAGCTCCTGAATTATACTTTTCTTGTCCATACTTCCTCTTGCGGTTCTCAATTTGCTGCTGCTTCCCTTCAATCATAAGAGCACGGTCTACCAACTCCTGGTAGTTGTTGAAGGTGGCTACCATCAACTGCATACTCAACTCATCATTCAGTCCTTCCAGGAACTTCTCCTGCTTAGCTGCATCCGTAGCAACGTCGTCTGGGGCATAACAAGCTAGCTTACTAAACTCCTCCACATACTGGCCAACTGTCCATCCTCCTTGGCGCAAGTTACGAAACTCATGCTTCTTCATGGCCATTGCTCCTGCTGAAACATGGGCAGTACGAAAAGCCTGCTGAAACTGATCCCATGTGACAGTGTCGACTGGAAAGGTGTCTATGAAATTCTCCCACCATGATGCTGCGGGTCCTTCTAACCGATGTGCGGCAAACTTAACCTTCTCCGCATCTGTGCATCCTGCAGTGGTCAACTCCCTAGCTGTCTTGCGGAGCCAATCATCTGCTACTATCGGCTCGGTGCTACTGGAAAACACCGGCGGATTCAGCCTAAGAAAACGGGCTAAGTGGTCAACAGGTGGTGGTGGTGGTGGTGGGTTGTTGTTGTTCCCCTGATTCTGATTCTGAACTAGCAACTGCATCAAGGTGTTCTGCTGCTGGATCAACTGGGTGAGCTCCGGCGGAAAGGCAAATCCGGGGTCACGTCTCGGAGGCATCTGAGGGTTTAGAAAAGATGAGATATAAGAATAGAGGGGGTCTAAAGAGAAAACACTACCCATATGCACATGAGGCAAAAGCAAACAATTCACTTCATTGGATCAAACAAAGGCATACAATCGATCTAACTATTGCAAGGTGCTCGGACTACTATATTTACATGGTGGACTACTACTACTAATGAGGTGGTCTACTAGAAATATTCTATGGTTGTAGACTCCATGATATCTGTTCCTGCTTCATCAACATAGTCATCATCGCTACTATCTGCTTCCGAGTCGGTGTCGTCGATGATGATGTAGTCTTCCAGGCCAATCTCCTTGGGTTCTTCGTCTTCATCTACTGGTGTCGGGCCTCCCATAAATACTGCTAGCTTCATAGTTAGGTCGGCATTCTTATCCACCAATACTTCAATTTCTTCTTCATAATCTTCGCGTGTAGCCTTGAGTACTTCCTCCAGTTCCTTGATTCTAGTCTTAGTCTTCTTCAGGTCTATCATGTCGGCGCACATCTGATTCTCTTGTCGTCGAATGTGCTGGTTTAACTCCTGGATAAAAGCTGCGATTGATCTATCCTTCATGGTGTTAATCATCTCCCAGTGTTCATCTCGGCGCCCGCAAATCTGGTAGATAGTATGCTCGAGATCCTTGTGGTAGACTTCTCCAATGCGTCCCATGGCGATGTGAGCTGCCATGCTCTTTCCTAGACTCCAAGCTGGTGCATCAAAAGAAAACTCTATGGGCTCAGTGACTGGCATGAACGTCCTTCCTGGGATTTGAACTTGAATCATCCAGCGCTCTTCTTCAGGTAAAGTGGCATTGTAGGTTCCTGTGAAGCTTGTTACTCCTATCTTTAGGTATCTAGTGACTTCCTTCAAGTGGCGTCCAAAGGGTGTATCTTCATCCGGTTGGGTGAACTTGTTCCTTGCATCCGCCATCCTAAAGAGTAGAAAAGATGAGAGGTCAGAAGAGAGGAGAGTGAGTAGTGACCTAGGTCTTTAGCTTAGTGGCCGTGTCCTACAGTCAGGTTGTGCTCTAATACCATCTCTGTAGCGACCAGACCTCAAACAGTCTGATCTCTGTGCTCCGGTGTCATCCCTGGATCAGTAATGCTGACACGACACAGTACTCGGAGGATTTATAGCAGAGTAGAAATCACACACTTATTACATCGAGTGTCTCAAAAGAGAACTTATTACAATAAATATGGCTTAAGGCCATCTAATTATGATAACAGCGGAAGGCTTGGAAGATAAGTGAGTCCATCAACTCCAACGGCATCACTGAGTATAGAACCACGACCTAAAAACTCCTTAATCATCGTCTGAAAAGTCTGCAACATTAACGTTGCAGCCCGAAAACGGGTCAGCACATGGAATATGCTGGCAAGGTAACACATAGAGAGTAATGGAATGTAACAGCTATACTATATGCATATTTGGCTGGTGGAAAGCTCTATGGTTACAGTTTTTGCATAAAGCCAATTTTTCCCTACTTCAAAAGGAATAAAGTTAATTACTATCATGGTGGTTGTTAAACATTGAGAATGGTTGACAGCATTCTCAATCCCAATTAAGCATCATCATTAACCCAACAACATTAATTTTAGAGTAACATGTTGAGATTCACATGATAATCCAGATACTAGATACTCCAGATGTCCATAACCGGGGACATGGCTAATCATGATTAGTTTGTTACACTCTGCAGAGGTTTGCGCACTTTTCCCCACAAGACTCGATCGCCTCCATTGGATTTCTCGCACTACATGGTGTTTGAGAAACGGATGACCGAGACACAGTCTTTCAGAAGAGCTGGCACCTTACGATGGATAGACCGGTACACCTACTTTCC
Source organism: Triticum dicoccoides (assembly GCF_002162155.2). NCBI lineage: Eukaryota > Viridiplantae > Streptophyta > Magnoliopsida > Poales > Poaceae > Triticum > Triticum dicoccoides. The sequence continues at coordinate 639,258,937 of NC_041386.1, forward strand.
CCTACATCTGCTAGTCTACCCTGTAAGAGTTCGCACGACCTAATCAACTATGCCAGAGCCCATAATGGCTTGTGGATTCACACGGAAGTTTCTAGTTTGAAAAATCTCATGATCCCTTTGAGCCTGGGTGGCGGTCCAAAAGAAAACAGGCAGGTCCTGGACTACCCAGGTGCCTCAATCCACCCAGATGTGTATTTAAGTTGCCACCTTAGATAAACCATTAATTATCAATCTCACATCTGTCATGGATTTCACTCACCCAATCCACGTCTACTACCATAGCATGGCATAATAAGCAAACGTAGAAGTAACTCCCAAAGGTTTGATAATAAACAGGTAATAGGTACTACCTCATCTACTTCCCATCCCACAGTTTAATTAGATCCTAATCATGCAATGTGTGAAGATTGATCTAATGCAAAAAAAACTGGGTTGTAGAAAAGGTATAATTAAAGTGTTACTTGCCTTGCTGATGATCCGTGAAACCTAACAATTCGAAGTAACAGGCGGCGCACTCCGGGTACTCTATCGCAGGCAAACAAGCAAGCATACAATAAGTACTCATCTAATGCACACGTAAAACTCAAATAAGAGATCTAACCAGAAGGTTCAACTTAAGAACTCCGGTTGGCAAAAATAATCAAATCGAACGAAGCAAAGAAAGTCAAACGGCGAAAGAAAACAACTTCGTTCTAGTAATCTGAACCTAAGTCAAATTTTACAGTAGCAAAACTTGTTTAAGTTGATTATTCGGATAGAGGGTTTCGAGACGAAACTCCAGGCGCTTGAATCGCCTGATTCTGATAAACGAGCGAAAAGAAAAACTAAAACGAAAATCGGATCAAAAAATAACCGCGGAAAATCCGACGAAAAAGATAAACGACGAACGGAATTTTTTTTAAACGGCACGGATTTCGAGGTGCGGCGAACCTCGGGCGACGCGCGGCTCCGGTAGATCGGTGGCGGGGCGGCGGCGGCTGGCGGCTAGGGTTAGGGTTCAGGCGGCTGCTGGTGGGCTGGCTCGGGCCCGAGGCGCGGCTTATAAAGCCCCCCGGCCAGCAGAGTTCTGGCCGGTTATGGCCCGTAGTCGGTTGCGTTTTTTTTGCTCGGAAGAAAGATAAAAAGAAATACTAAACGGACTCCAAAAATCCCGAAATAAATTTTCCCGGGCTTCTAAAATCAAGCCCGACAAGGTGAACATTTATTTGGGCCCTAAATGCAATTTTGAGAAACACGCATTTTTCCTAATTCAAATAAAAACAACAAGAAAACTCCAAAATAAAACTATTTGATTTTTTTATTAAATACTCAATATTTCTATATTTTGGGAAAGTCATTTTATTCCCTCTTTCATATTTTTGTAATATAAATAATTGATGATAAAATAAATAAAATCAAATGATCCTATTCTCAAAATTTGAGAAAACTCAAATATGAAAATAACGAAATCCCTAACTCTCTCCGTGGGTCCTTGAGTTGCTTAGAATTTTCTAGGATCAAAACCCAAAGCAAATAAAATATGATATGCATGATGATCTAATGTATAACATTCCAAATTGAAAATTTGGGATGTTACATCTTTTCTGCGCACTTTGTCCTTACTCGTGCGCACACGGGAGCAACTTCCCGATCGGTCACCCATCCCGACACTACTCCAAGCTAAGCATGCTTAACTTTGGAGTTCTGTCCGAATGGGTTCCCGGAAAAGAAAGAATTCCTTATTGATATGAGTAGTCTATTATCCATAATAAGCCAGGCCATCACAACAGGTCCACTGGTCAAAGCCCGTCCTTGGGAAGTCAAAGGGTTAGATCTCTTGGTCAACCGCTCCAGGGTTAGGCGGGACGGGGGCCCTGGTGTTGGGGATTGTTGTAGAAATTAAAAAAATTCTACACATCACCAAGATCAATCTATGGAGTTTACTAGCAACGAGAGGGGAGTGCATCTTCATACCTTTGAACATCGCGATGCGGAAGCATTGCAAGAACGCGGTCGGTGGAGTCGTACACAAAGTGATTCAGATCGCGACCGATTCTGATCTAAGCACCAAACAACGGTGCCTCCATGGTCAACACATGTGCAACTCGGTGACGTCTCCCGCGCCTTGATCCAGCAAGGAGAGAGGGAGAGGTTGGGGAAGACTCCGTCCAGCAGCAGCACGACGGCGTGGTGGTGTTGGAGGAGCGTGGCACTCCAGCAGGGCTTCACCAAGCACTACGAGAGACGAGGAGGGAGAGGGGTAGGGCTGCGCCAAGAGAGAGGGAGACTCGTGTCTCTGGCAGCTCCAAAACCCCCACTATATATAGGGGAAGGGGGAGGGGCGCCCCCCTAGATCCATCTAGAGGGGGGGGGCGGCGGCCCCTCGGGGGGGTGGGGGCAGCGGCCCCCTTAGGGTTTCCAACTAGGGGGGCCCGCCCCCGGGGGGGGGGGACAGCGGCCCCCTAGGGTTTCTAGCCCTAGGCGCCTTGGGCACTTGGGGGGCGCACCAGCCCACTAAGGGGCTGGTTCCCACCCAACTACAGCCCATTAGGTCCTTCGGGGCAGGTGGACCCTCAGAACCCCTTCGGTGGTCCTGGTACAATACCGACAAACCCCGAAACCTTTCCGGTGACTGAAACTGGACTTCCCATATATAAATCTTCACCTCCGGACCATTCCGGAACTCCTTTGATGTCCGGGATCTCATCCAGTACTCCGAACAACTAGAGGCTCACTGGCAACATGTTGTGGTCTATGTATTCACACATGTATTACAATTTCCGGATAACACAATTATATCATGAACAATAGACAATTATCATGAACAAGTAAATATAATAATAACCATTTTATTATTGCCTCTAGGGCATATTTCCACAAGTCTCCCACTTGCACTAGTGTCAATAATCTAGTTACATTGTGATGAATCGAACACCCATAGAGTTCTGGTGTTGATCATGTTTCGCTTGTGGAAGAGGTTTAGTCAATGGATCTGCTACATTCAGATCCGTATCCACTTTAGAAATATCTATGTATCAATCTTGAACATGTTCACGAATGGAGTTGAAGCGACGCTTGATATGCTTGGTCTTCTTGTGAAACCTGGGCTCCTTGGCAAGGGCAATAGCTCCAGTGTTGTCACAGAAGAGAGTCATTGGGCCCGACGCATTGGGAATAACTCCTAGGTTGGTGATGAACTCCTTCATCCAGACTGCTTCCTGTGTTGCCTCCGAGGCTGCCCTGTACTCCGCTTCACATGTAGATCCCGCCACGACGCTTTTCTTCCAACTGCACCAGCTGACTGCCCCACCATTAAAAATATACACGTCTCTGGTCTGTGACTTTGAGTCATCCAGATCTGTCTCGAAGCTAGCATCAACGTAACCTTTTACGACGAGCTCTTTGTCACCTCCATAAACGAGAAACATATCCTTAGTCCTTTTTAGGTACATCAGGATATTCTTGACCGCTGTCTAGTGTTCGATGCCAGGATTACTTTGGTACCTTCCTACCAAACTTACGGCAAGGTTTACATCAGGTCTGGTACACAGCATGGCATACATAATAGACCCTATGGCCGAGGCATAGGGGATGGCACTCATCTTTTCTCTATCTTCTGCCGTGGTCGGGCATTGAGCCGCGCTCAATCTCACACCTTGCAATACAGGCAAGAACCCCTTCTTTGACTGATCCATATTGAACTTCTTCAATATCTTGTCAAGGTATGTGCTTTGTGAAAGACCAATGAGGCGTATCGATCTATCTCTATATATCTTGATGCCTAATATATTAGTAGCTTCTCCAAGGTCCTTCATTGAAAAACACTTATTCAAGTAGGCCTTTATGCTTTCCAAGAATTCTATATCATTCCCCGTCAATAGTATGTCATCCACATATAATATGAGAAACGCTACAGAGCTCCCACTCACTTTCTTGTAAACACAGGCTTCTCCATAAGTCTACGTAAACCCAAACACTTTGATCATCTCATCAAAGCGAATGTTCCAACTCCGAGATGCTTGCACCAGCCCATAGATTGAGCATTGGAGCTTGCACACCTTGTCCGCATTCTTAGGATCGACAAAACCTTCTGGCTGCATCATATACAATTCTTCCTTAAGTAAACCATTAAGGAATTCCGTTTTGACGTCCATTTGCCATATCTCATAATCATAGAACGCAGCAATTGCTAACATGATTCGGACGGACTTCAGCTTCGCTATGGGTGAGAAAGTCTCATCGTAGTCAATCCCTTGAACTTGTCGATAACCCTTAGCGACAAGCCGAGCCTTATAGATGGTCACATTACCATCCGCGTCTGTCTTCTTCTTAAAGATCTATTTATTTTCTATGGCTCGCCAATCATCGGGCAAGTCAGTCAAAGTCCATACTTCGTTTTCATACATGGATCCTGTCGTGAGTTTGTCACGGCAGATGTCCTCGTGAAAGGACTTAGTCGTGGAGCCATCGCTACGGGTTAGCTTAAAGGGGTTAAACCGGACAAGGGACACGAGGGGTTTTTATACTAGTTCGGCCCCTTCGATGAAGGTAAAAGCCTATGTCTAGTTGTGTTGGTATTGCTAGGGTTTCGATGACCAGGGAGCGAATCCGCTTTGCCTGGCTCTCGAGTTGTTGTCTGTTGTCCTTAAACCGCTTCCGGGTCGTCCCTTTATATACACAGGTTGACGCCCACCGGTTTACAGAGTCACGAGGTCGTATCATAAACGTGTCCGGCTCGTTCTCTTTCCTTCCTATCTTACAATGTAAGTTACATGAGAAAGTCAGTTTACATCTATAGGTCTTAATTCGCCTTTGGGCCTTTGGGCCTTCGTAAAGCACCACCATCCTTACGTCTTCATGGGCTTCTGGTCTTCTTGGAGTTAATCCGCTACTCCTGGCCGGTTTACGTCCAGCAGTAATATCCCCAACAGATCCTATCTCGGATTTCATGGCTTCAAGCCATTTGTCGGAATCCAGGCCCGCCATCGCTTCGTCATAGTTCGAAGGTTCACCATTGTCTAACAACATGATATCCAGGACAGGGTTACCGTACCAATCTGGTGCAGAACGTGTCCTTGTGGACCTATGAAGTTCAGTAGTAACTTGATCCGAAGTTCCTTGCTCATCATCATTAACTTCCTCTCTAGTCGGTGCAGGCACCACAGAAACATTTTCTTGAGCTCCGCTACTTTCCGGTTCAAGAGGCAGTACTTCATCAAGTTCCGCTTTCCTCCCACTTACTTCCTTCGAGAGGAACTCTTTCTCCAGAAAGGATCCATTCTTGGCAACAAAGATCTTGCCTTCGGATCTGAGGTAGAAGGTATACCCAATAGTTTCCTTAGGGTATCCTATGAAGACGCATTTTTCCGACTTGGGTTCGAGCTTTTCAGGTTGAAGTTTCTTGACATAAGCATCACATCCCCAAACTTTTAGAAACGACAGCTTAGGTTTCTTCCCAAACCATAATTCATACGGTGTCGTCTCACCGGATTTCGACGGAGCCCTATTTAAAGTGAATGTGGCAGTCTCTAAAGCATAACCCCAAAATGATAGCGGTAGGTCGGTAAGAGACATCATGGATCGCACCATATCCAATAGAGTGTGATTACGATGTTCGGACACACCATTATGCTGAGGTGTTCCAGGCGGCGTGAGTTGTGAAACAATTCCACATTTCCTTAAGTGCGTGCCAAATTTGTGACTCAAATATTCTCCTCCATGATCTGATCGTAAGAACTTTATTTTCCTGTCACGTTGATTCTCAACCTCACTCTGAAATTCCTTGAACTTTTCAAAGGTCTCAGACTTGTGTTTCATTAACTAGACATACCCATATCTACTCAAGTCATCAGTGAGGGTGAGAACATAACGATAACCACCGTGAGCCTCAACGCTCATTGGACTGCACACATCAGTATGTATGATTTCCAATAAGTTGGTTGCTCGCTCCATTGTTTCGGAGAACAGAGTCTTGGTCATTTTGCACATGAGGCATGGTTCGCATGTATCAAATGATTCATAATCAAGAGACTCTAAAAGTCCATCTGCATGGAGTTTCTGCATGCGTTTGACACCAATGTGACCAAGGCGGCAGTGCCACAAGTATGTGGGACTATCATTATCAACCTTACATCTTTTGGCATTCACACTATGAATATGTGTAACATCACGTTCGAGATTCAATAAGAATAAACCATTGACCAGCGGGGCATGACCATAAAACATATCTCGCATATAAATAGAACAACCATTATTCTCAGATTTAAATGAGTAGCCATCTCACATTAAGCGAGATCTAGATACAATGTTTATGCTCAAAGCTGGCACTAAATAACAATTATGGAGGTTTAAAACTAATCCCGTAGGTAAATTTAGAGGTAGCGTGCCGACGGCGATCACATCGACCTTGGAACCATTCCCGACGTGCATCGTCACCTCGTACTTCGGCAGTCTCCGCTTATTCCGCAGCTCCTGTTTTGAGTTACAAATATGAGCAACCGCACCGGTATCAAATACCCAGGAGCTACTACGAGCGCTGGTTAGGTACACATCAATAACATGTATATCACATATACCTTTGGTATTGCCGGCCTTCTTATCCGCTAAGTACTTGGGGCAGTTCCGCTTCCAGTGACCGTTTCCCTTGCAATAAAAGCACTCAGTCTCAGGCTTGGGTCCATGCTTTGGCTTCTTCCCGGCAACTGGCTTACCGGGCGCGGCAACTCCCTTGACGTCCTTCTTGAAGTTCTTCTTACCCTTGCCTTTCTTGAACTTAGTGGTTTTATTCACCATCAACACTTGATGTTCGTTTTTGATCTCCACCTCCGCTGATTTTAGCATTGAATATACCTCAGGAATGGTCTTTTCCATCCCCTACATATTGAAGTTCATCACAAAGCTCTTGTAGCTAGGTGGCAGCGACTGAAGGATTTTGTCAACGACCGCATCATCCGGGAGATTAACTCCCAGCTGAGATAAGCAGTTATGCAACCCAGACATTTTGAGTATGTGCTCGCTGACAGAACTATTCTCCTCCATCGTACAACTGTAGAACTTGTTGGAGACTTCATATCTCTCGACCCGGGCATGATCTTGGAAAACCATTTCAGCTCTTGGAACATCTCATATGCTCCGTGCTGCTCAAAACGCTTTTGGAGCCCTGGTTCTAAGCTATAAAGCATGCCGCACTGAACCAGGGAGTAATCATCACTACGCGAATGCCAGGCGTTCATAACGTCTTGAGTTGCTGGGAAAACAGGTGCATCACCTAGCGGTGCTTCAAGGACATATGCTTTCTTGGCAGCTATGAGGATAATCCTTAGGTTACGGACCCAGTTTGTGTAGTTGCTACCATCGTCTTTCAGCTTGGTTTTATCTAGGAACGCGTTGAAGTTGAGGGCAACATTAGCGTGGGCCATTTGATCTACAAGACATATTGCAAAGTTTTAGACTATGTTCATGATAATTAAGTTCATCTAATCAAATTATTTAATGAACTCCCACTCAGATTGACATCCCTCTAGTCATCTAAGTGATACATGATCCGAGTCAACTAGGTCATGTCCGATCATCACGTGAGACGGACTAGTCATCATCGGTGAAGATCTTCATTTTGATCGTATCTTCTATACGACTCATGCTTGACCTTTCGGTCTTCCGTGTTCCGAGGCCATGTATGTACATGCTAGGCTTGTTAAGTCAACCAAAGTGTATTGCTTGTGTAAATCTGGCTTACACCCGTTGTATTCGAACGTTATAATCTATCACACCCGATCATCACGTGGGGTATTCACAATGGTGCTCAAGAGGTATTCACAACAAACCTTCGCAATGGTGCACAGTTAGGGGGAACACTTTCTTGAAATTATCGCGAGGGATCATCCTATTTAAGCTACCGTCGTTCTAAGCAAATAAGATGTAAAACATGATATACATCACATGCAATCAAATAGTGACATGATATGGCCAATATCATTTTGCTCCTTTTGATCTTCATCTTCGGGGTGCCATGATCATCATCATCACCGGCATGACACCATGATCTCCATCATCGTGTCTTCATGAAGTTGTCTTGCCAACTATTACTTCTACTACTATGGCTAACGATTTAGCAATAAAGTAAAGTAATTACATGACGTTTATGTTGACATGTGCTACCTCTTGAGCACTGCGTTGGATTTCCTTGAACAGGAAAGGATGATGCAGCAAAGTAGCATAAGTATTTCCCTCAGTTTTTGAGAACCAAGGTATCAATCCAGTAGGAGGCTACGCGCGAGTCCCTCGTACCTGCACAAAACAAATAACTTCTCGTAACCAATGCGATAAGGGGTTGTCAATCCCTTCAAGATCACTTACGAGAGTGAGATCTGATAGATATGATAAGATAATATTTTTGGTCTTTTTATGATAAAGATGCAAAGCAAAATAAAAGCAAAGTAAAAAAGCAAATGAAGTAACTAAGTATTGGAAGATTTAATATGATGAAGATAGACCCGGGGCCATAGGTTTCACTAGTGGCTTCTCTCAAGAGCATAAGTATTTTACGGTGGGTGAACGAATTACTATTGAGCAATTGACAGAATTGAGCATAGTTATGAGAATATCTAGGTATGATCATGTATATAGGCATCACGTCCGAGACAAGTAGACCGACTCCTGCCTGCATCTACTACTATTACTCCACTCATCGACCGCTATCCAGCATGCATCTATAGTATTAAGTTCATGAAACAGAGTAATGCCTTAAGCAAGATGACATGATGTAGAGGGATAAATTCATGCAATATGATAAAAACACCATCTTGTTATCCTCGATGGCAACAATACAATACGTGCCTTGCTGCCCCTACTGTCACTGGGAAAGGACACTGCAAGATTGAACCCAAAGCCAAGCACTTCTCCCATTGCAAGAAAGATCAATCTAGTAGGCCAAACCAAAATGATAATTCAAAGAGACTTGCAAAGATAACCAATCATACATAATAGAATTCAGAGAAGATTCAAATATTATTCATAGATAGACTTGATCATAAACCCACAATTCATCGGTCTCAACAAACACACCGCAAAAAGAAGATTACATTGAATAGATCTCCACAAGAGTGGGGGAGAACATTGTATTGAGATCCAAAAAGAGAGAAGAAGCCATCTAGCTACTAACTATGGACCCGTAGGTCTGAAGTAAACTACTCACACTTCATCGGAGAGGCTATGGTGTTGATGTAGAAGCCCTCCGTGATCGATGCCCCCTCCGGCGGAGCTCCGGAACAGGCCCCAAGATGGGATCTCATGGATACAGAAAGTTACGGCGGTGGAATTAGGGTTTTGGCTCCGTCCCTGATCGTTTGGGGGTACGTGGGTATATATAGGAGGAAGAAGTACGTCGGTGGAGCAACAAGGGGGCCCACGAGGGTGGAGGGCGCGCCTGGGGGTGATACGTCCATTTTGCATCATGAATTTATATCGATATTTATCACATTATGGACTATTATTTCACTTTATATCACAATACTTATGGCTATTCTCTCTTATTTTACAAGGTTTACATAAGGAGGGAGATTGTCGGCAGCTGGAATTCTGGGCTGGAAAAGGAGCAAATATTAGAGACCTATTCTGCGCAACTCCAAAAGTCCTGAAACTCCACGGAACGTCTTAAAAGAAATAAAGAAAAATCCATGCCAAAGATGAAGGCCAGGGGGCCCACACCCTTCTCACGAGGGTGGGGGGCGCACCCCCCTACCTCGTGGGCCCCCTGGTGGGTCTCCGACGTCCATCTTCTCCTATATGAAGTCTTTCGATGAGAAAAAAATAAGAAGCAACCTTTCAGGACGAGACTCCGCCGCCACGAGGCGGAACTAAGGCGGAACCAATCTAGAGCTCCGGCAGAGCTGTTCTACCGGGGAAACTTCCCTCCAGGAGGGGGAAATCCTCACCATCGCCATCACCAACGCTCCTCTCATCGGGAGAGGGCAATCTCCATCAACATCTTCACCAGCACCATCTCATCTCCAAACCCTAGTTCATCTCTTGTATCCAATTCTTGTCTCAAAGTCCGGGATTGGTGCTAGTAGGTTGCTAGTAGTGTTGATTACTCCTTGTAGTTGATGCTAGTTGGTTTATTTGGTGGAAGATCATATGTTCAGATCCTTTATGCATATTATTACCATCTGATTATGAACATGAATATGCTTTGTGAGTAATTACGTTTGTTCTTGAGGACAAGGGAGAAGTCTTGCTATTAGTAGTCATGTGAATTTGGTATTCGTTTGATATTTTGATAAGATGTATGTTGTCTAGCCTCTAGTGGTGTTATGTGAACGTCAACTACATAACACTTCACCATTATTTGGGCCTAGAAGAAGGCATTGGGAAGTAATAAGTAGATGATGGGTTGCTAGAGTGACAGAAGCTTAAACCCTAGTTTATGTGTTGCTTCATAAGGGGCTGATTTGGATCCATATGTTTCATGCTATGGTTAGGTTTACCTTAATACTTTTGTTGTAGTTGCGGATGCTTGCAATAGAGGTTAATCATAAGTGGGATGCTTGTTCAAGTAAGAACAGCACCCAAGCACCGGTCCACCCACATATCAAATTATCAAAGTATCGAACGCGAATCATATGAACGTGATGAAAACTAGCTTGACGATATTCCCATGTGTCCTCGGGAGCACTTTTCTTATTATAAGAGTTTGTTCCGGCTTGTCCTTTGCTACAAAAAGGATTGGGCCACCTTGCTGCACCTTATTTACTTTTGTTACTTGTTTCTCGTTACAATTTACCTTATTACAAAACTATCTGTTACCACTTATTTCAGTACTTGCAGAGAATACCTTGCTGAAAACCGCTTATCATTTCCTTCTGCTCCTCGTTGGGTTCAACACTCTTACTTATCAAAAGGACTATGATAGACCCCTATAATTGTGGGTCATCAAGACTCTTTTCTGGCGCCATTGCCGGGGAGTGTAGCACCTTTGGTAAGTGGAATTTGGTAAGGAAAAATTTATATAGTGTGCTGAAATTTACTGTCACTTGTTACTATGGAAAGTAATTCTCTGAGGAGCTTGTTCGGGGTATCTTCACCCTATCCAATAGAGCAAAGAGTTGCTCCTCAACCTACTGAACCTATTAATGAAACTCCTTTTGAATTTCCTGTGGCTATGATGGAAAAACTGCTAGCTAATCCTTTTACAGGAGATGGAACAAAACATCATGATGAGCACTTAATATATGTGGATGAAATTTGTGGATTATTTAAGCTTGCAGGTATACCCGATGATGTTGCTAAGAAGAAGGTATTCCCTTTATCTTTGAAGGGAGATGCATTGATATGGTATAGGCTATGTGATGATATGAGATCGTGGGACTATAAAAGATTGAAGCTGGAATTTCATCAAAAGTATTACCCTATGCATCTTGTTCATCGTGATCGCAATTATATATATAATTTCTGGCCTCGCGAAGGAGAAAGCATCGCTCAAGCTTGGGGGAGGCTTAAATCAATGTTATATTCATGCCCCAATCATGAGCTCCAGAGAGAAATAACTATGCAAAGTTTTAATGCTCAGCTTTCTGAAAACAATCGCAACATGCTCGACACTTCTTGTGCTGGCTCTTTTATGATGAAGACTATTGAATTCAGCTGGAATTTACTGGATAGAATTAAATGCAACTCTGAAGATTGGGACCTCGACGAAGGTAAGGAGTCAGGTATGACACCTAAGTTTGATTGTGTTAAATCTTTTATGGATACCGATATTTTCCGTAAGTTTAGCACTAAATATGGACTTGATTCTGAGATAGTAGCTTCTTTCTGTGAATCTTTTGCTACCTATGTTGATCTCCCTAAGGAGAAGTGGTTTAAATATCATCCTCCCATAGAATTAAAAGTAGCTGCACCTATTAAAGTTGAAGCAAAGATTGTTGATCCTATTGTTCCTACTTATATTGAGAAACCACCTTTCCCTGTTAGAATAAAGGATCATGCTAAAGGTTCAACTCTTGTTCGTAAAAGCAATATTAGAACTTATACACCTCCTGAGCAAGTTAAAGTAGAACCTAATATTGCTATTGTTAAAGATCTCTTGTCTGATAATATTGATGGGCATGTTATTCAGTTCGAAGGTGAAACTGCTAGAATTGCTAAACCGTGTGATAAGGATAAACATAGACCTGTGGTAGGCGTGCCTGTTATTTCTGTTAAAATAGGAGATCATTGTTATCATGGCTTATGTGATATGGGTGCTAGTGCTAGTGTTATACCTCATGACTTATACAAAGAAATTAAGAATAAAATTGCACCTGTTGAGTTAGAAGTTATTGATGTTACTATTAAACTTGCTAATAGAGATACTATTGCACCAATTGGAATTGTTAGAGATGTTGAAGTCTTGTGTGGGAAAACTAAATATCCTGCTGATTTTCTTGTTCTTACTTCTCCACAAGATAGCTTTTGTCCCATTATATTTGGTAGACCCTTCTTAAATACTGTCAATGCTACCATAGACTGCACTAAGTATATTGTTACTGTTGGTTTGGATGATATGGTTCATGAGTTTAATTTCTCTAAATTTAGTAAACAACATCATGAGGAAGAATTACCTAGTAAGGATGAAATTATTGGTCTTGCTTCTATTGACGTACCTCCTAGTGATCCTTTAGAACACTATTTGCTAGACCATGAAAATGATATGTTCATGAATGAAAGAAGGGAAATAGATGAAGTATTCCTTAAACAGGAACCTATTCTGCAACACAATTTTCCTGTTGAAATTTTAGGAGATCCTCCTCCACCCAAGCGTGATCCCGTGTTTGAGCTTAAACCTTTGCCTGATAATCTTAAATATGCTTATCTTGATGAAAAGAAGATATATCCTGTTATTATTAGTGCTAACATTTCAGAGCATGAAGAAGAAAGATTATTGAAAACTCTGAAGAAGCATCGTGCTGCTATTGGATATACTCTTGATGATCTTAAGGGCATTAGTCCCAATCTATGTCAACATAAAATAAATTTGGAAGCAGATGCCAAACCAGTTCGTGATCCTCAACGACGTCTGAATCCTAAAATGAAAGAAGTGGTAAGAAAAGAAATACTTAAGCTTCTGGAGGTAGGTATAATTTATCCCGTTGCTCATAGTGAGTGGGTAAGTCCTGTCCATTGTTTCCCTAAGAAGGGAGGTATTACTGTTGTTCCTAATGATAAAGATGAATTGATTCCACAAAGAATTATCATAGGTTATAGGATGGTAATTGATTTCCGCAAATTAAATAAAGCTTCTAAGAAAGATCATTACCCCTTACCTTTTATTGATCAAATGCTAGAAAGATTATGCAAACATACACATTATTGCTTTCTAGATGGTTATTCTGGTTTCTCTCAAATACCTGTGTCGGCTAGAGATCAATCAAAGACTACTTTTACATGCCCTTTTGGTACTTTTGCTTATAGATGTATGCCTTTTGGTTTATGTAATGCACCTGCTACCTTTCAAAGATGCATGATGGCTATATTCTCTGACTTTTGTGAAAAGATTTGTGAGGTTATCATGGACGACTTTTCGGTCTATGGTTCTTCTTTTGACGATTGCTTGAGCAATCTTGATCGAGTTTTGCAGAGATGTGAAGAAACTAATCTTGTCTTGAATTGGGAAAAGTGCCACTTTATGGTTAATGAAGGTATTGTCTTGGGGCACAAAGTTTCTGAAAGAGGTATTGAAGTTGATAAAGCCAAGGTTGATGCTATTGAAAAGATGCCATGTCCCAAGGACGTCAAAGGTATAAGAAGTTTCCTTGGTCACGCTGGATTTTATAGGAGGTTCATTAAGGACTTCTCAAAAATTTCTCGGCCTCTGACTAATTTATTGCAAAAAGATATACCATTTGTCTTTGATGATGATTGTGTAGAAGCATTTGAAATACTTAAGAAAGCATTAGTCTCTGCACCTGTTGTCCAGCCACCTGATTGGATTTACCCTTTGAAATTATGTGTGATGCTAGTGATTAAGCTGTAGGTGTTGTTCTAGGGCAAAGAGTTGATAAAAAATTAAATGTTATTCATTATGCTAGTAAGACTCTAGACAATGCCCAAAGAAATTATGCTACTACTGAAAAAGAGCTTCTAGCAGTTGTATTTGCTTGTGATAAGTTCAGACCTTATATTGTTGATTCTAAAGTAACTATTCACACTAATCATGCTGCTATTAAATACCTTATGGAAAAGAAAGATCCTAAACCTAGACTTATTAGATGGGTTCTCTTGCTACAAGAATTTGATTTGCATATTGTTGATAGAAAGGGAGCTGAGAACCCCATTGTAGACAACTTATCTAGGTTAGAAAATATTCTTGATGACCCACTACCTATTAATGATGACTTTCCTGATGAACAATTAAATGTTATAAGTACTTCTCGTAGTACTCCATGGTGTGATGATTATGCTAATTATATTGTTGCTAAGTTTATACCACCTAGCTTCACAAACCAACAAAAGAAAAAATTCTTCTATGACTTGAGACATTACTTTTGGTATGACCCACATCTTTATAAAGAAGGAGTAGATGGTGTTATTAGACGTTGTGTACCTGAGCATGAAAAGGAACAGATCCTACGCAAGTGTCATTCCGAGTCTTATGGAGGACACCACGCTGGAGATAGAACTGCACATAAGGTATTGCAATCTGGTTTTTATTGGCCTACTCTCTTCAAGGATGCCCGTAAGTTTGTCTTGTCATGTGATGAATGTCAAAGAATTGGTAATATTAGTAGACGTCAAGAAATGCCTATGAATTATTCTCTTGTTATTGAACCGTTTGATGTTTGGGGCTTTGATTATATGGGACCTTTTCCTGCCTCTAATTGATATACACATATTTTAGTTGCTGTTGATTACATTACTAAGTGGGTAGAAGCTATTCCAACTAGTAGTGCTGATCATAACACTTCTATCAAAATGCTTAAGGAAGTTATTTTTTCCGAGGTTTGGTGTCCCTAGATATTTAATGACTGATGGTGGTTCACACTTTATTCATGGTGCTTTCCGTAAAATGCTTGCTAAATATGATGTTAATCATATAATTGCATCTCCTTATCACCCACAGTCTAGTGGTTAAGTAGAGTTGAGCAATAGAGAGCTCAAATTAATTTTGCAAAAGACTGTTAATAGGTCTAGAAAGAATTGGTCTAAGAAACTTGATGATGCATTATGGGCATATAGAACTGCATACAAAAATCCTATGGGTATGTCTCCATATAAAATGGTATATGGAAAAGCATGTCACTTACCTCTCGAACTAGAGAACATAAGGCATATTGGGCTATTAAGGAGCTCAACTATGATTTCAAACTTGCCAGTGAGAAGAGGTTATTTGATATTAGCTCACTTGATGAATGGAGAACCCAAGCATATGAAAATGCCAAGTTATTTAAAGAAAAAGTTAAAAGATGGCATGACAAAAGGATACAAAAGCGTGAGTTTAATGTAGGTAATTATGTATTGCTATACAACTCTCATTTAAGATTTTTTGCAGGAAAACTTCTCTCTAAATGGGAAGGCCCCTATGTTATCGAGGAGGTCTATCGTTCCGGTGCAATAAAAATCAACAACTTCGAAGGCACAAATCCGAAGGTGGTAAATGGTCAAAGAATCAAACATTATATCTCAGGTAATCCCATAAATGTTGAAACCAATATTATTGAAACCGTAACCCCGGAGGAATACATAAGGGACACTTTCCGGAATGTTTCAGACTCCAAAAGGGAATAGGTATGTGGTACAGTAAGTAAACCGACTCCAAAACAATTTCTAAGGCAATATTTCTCCGTTCTGGAATATTTAGAAAAATAGAAAAATAAGTAGCAGTCCGGGAAGGACACGAGGGCCCCACGAGGTTGGTGGGCGCGCCCTACCCCTCTGGGCGCGCCCCCCTTACCTCGTGAGCACCTCGTGTGCCTTCCGGACTTCGTTTTCTTGTACGATACGTATTTTGGTTGGTAAAAATTCATTATATATTCTCCCGAAGGCTTTGACTCCCGTATCACGCAAATCTCCTCTGTTCTTGTTTCAAGTTTTTTTCTGTCAGGGTTTTCAAGGCCAGGCATCATGTCGTCCCCCTCCTCCAACAATGGTGACAATGATGCTTGGCTAATGAGGACAGATCTGAAGGGGGAAGATCCCACGAAGGTCAACAAGGATGAAAGGATCAAGAAGGCCACGGAGGATCAAGCTCCGGCAGCAAAAGACATCCTTCAACTTGATCATAACCTTCTTACCCCAACTGAGATCGAAGCTTTCAAGATGATTGAGTTAGCTCGTATATAGAATAAGTATCTCACACAAGAAAATATTTTGTTGAAGGAGCATATTGCCGCACTCAAGGGCATTATCCGCAAGCTGGAGGACCTCTTACGCTCAATGTGCGATTATCCGTCACCACCACCTTCTTCACCAACCAAGGAGATATAATCACATGGGTATGGGCACTCCCCTTGGCAACTGCCAAGCTTGGGGGAGGTGCCCCGGTATCGTATCACAATCACATCTCCTATCTTTACTGTTTTTCTTAGTTCGATCCTATTAGTAGTATCTTGATCTAGTAGAATAAAGTTTATGGCATGATCTAGTTTTGAGTTTTGTTTTATGATCTCTCTATGTAATCGAGTCCGTGAGTTATATATAATAAAGATTAGTGTTGAGTCAAGGGCCTGATTATTTTTCCATGATCTTGGGTGAATAAAAGAAAAGAGAAAAAGAATAAAAAGGAACAACAAGTTCATATTGATCTTATTGAGAGTAATGACTTCACATAGAAAGAGTATGATGATTAAAAGTTGTTGGGAGTTGGCAGACATAGCTTTGGTCATTGTTGCAATTAATAGGAAGTAATAAGGAAAGAGAGATTTCACATATAGATATATTATCATTGACATCTTTTATGATTGGAAGCACTCATTAAAATATGACATGCTAAAGAGTTGATGTTGGACAAGGAAGACAACGTAATGAGTTATGTCTTTCTTATATCTGAGATAAAGTATGTTGTCATGGATCCTCTAACTTATTGAGCTTGCCTTTCCCCCTCATGCTAGCCAAATTCTCAGCACTAAGTAGAGATACTACTTGTGCTTCCAAATACCCTTAAACCAGTTTTGCCATGAGAGTCCACCATATCTACCTATGGATTGAGTAAGATCCTTCAACTAAGTTATCATCGGTGCAAAGCAATAAAAATTGCTCTAAATATGTATGATTGATTGGTGTGGGAGAAATAAGCTTTATACGATCTTGTGATGTGGAAGTAATAAAAGCGACAGACTGCATAATAAAGGTTCACATCACAAGGGGCAATATAAAGTGATGTTCTTTCGCATTGAGATTTTATATATCCAACCATAAAAGCGCATGGCAACCTCTGCTTCCCTCTGCGAAGGGCCTATCCTTTATTATTATCTTCTACCTTATGCAAGAGTCACGGTGATCTTCACCTTTCCTTTTTCATTTTATCCTTTGGAAAGCTCAGCATGTTGGAAAGAACATGATACATATATATATATCTAATTGGATGTAGGGGAGCATGAACCATTATTGTTGACATTACCCTTGAGGTAAAAGGTTGTGGGGCAAAACTATAAGCCCCTATCTTTCTCTGTGTCCGATTAAAACTCTGTAACCACAAGTATCGCGTGAGTGTTAGCAATTATGGAGGACTAAATGATAGTTGAGTATGTGGACTTGTTTTTTAGCTCTGACATAGACTCTTTCCGATGTTATGATAAATTGCAATTGCTTCAGTGACTGAGATTATAGTTTGTTGGAACCCAATAAGGTTTATGATTTATACTTTTGCATTGTGAATAGATCATCACTTGAACATACGTAATTATATGACAAAACCTATATATGTTGTTGTTATAAGAATAATCATGATGCCTGCATGTCCGTATTTTATTTTTATCGACGCCTCTACCTCTAAACATGAGGACATATTTATTGTTATCGGCTTTTCGCTTGAGGACAAGCGAGGTCTAAGCTTGGAGGAGTTGATACGTCCATTTTGCATCATGCTTTTATATCGATATTTATCGCATTATGGACTGTTATTTCACTTTATATCACAATACTTATGGCTATTCTCTCTTATTTTACAAGGTTTACATAAGGAGGGAGAATGCCGGCAGCTGGAATTCTAGGCTAGAAAAGGAGCAAATATTAGAGACCTATTCTGCGCAACTCCAAAAGTCCTGAAACTCCACGGAACGTCTTAAAAGAAATAAAGAAAAATCCATGCCAAAGATGAAGGCCAGGGGGCCCACACCCTTCTCACGAGGGTGGGGGTGCCCCCGCTAGGGCGCGCCCTCCTACCTCGTGGACCCCCTGGTGGGTCTCCGACGTCCATCTTCTCCATATATGAAGTCTTTCGATGAGAAAAAAATAAGAAGCAACCTTTCGGGACGAGACTCCACCGCCACGAGGCGGAACCGAGGCGGAACCAATCTAGAGCTCCAGCAGAGCTGTTCTGCCGGGGAAACTTCCCTCCGGGAGGGGGAAATCATCACCATCGTCATCACCAACGCTCCTCTCATCGGGAGAGGGCAATCTCCATCAACATCTTCACCAGCACCATCTCATCTCCAAACCCTAGTTCATCTCTTGTATCCAATTCTTGTCTCAAAGTCCGGGATTGGTGCTAGTAGGTTGCTAGTAGTGTTGATTACTCCTTGTGGTTGATGCTAGTTGGTTTATTTGGTGGAAGATCATATGTTCAGATCCTTTATGCATATTATTACCCCTCTGATTATGAACATGAATATGCTTTGTGAGTAATTACGTTTGTTCCTAAGGACAAGGGAGAAGTCTTGCTATTAGTAGTCATGTGAATTTGGTATTCGTTTGATATTTTGATAAGATGTATGTTGTCTAGCCTCTAGTGGTGTTATGTGAACGTCGACTACATAACACTTCACTATTATTTGGGCCTAGAGGAAGGCATTGGGAAGTAATAAGTAGATGATGGGTTGCTAGAGTGACAGAAGCTTAAACCCTAGTTTATGCGTTGCTTCGTAAGGGGCTGATTTGGATCCATATGTTTCATGCTATGGTTAGGTTTACCTTAATACTTTTGTTGTAGTTGCGGATGCTTGCAATAGAGGTTAATCATAAGTGGGATGCTTGTTCAAGTAAGAACAACACCCAAGCACGGGTCCACCCACATATCAAATTATCAAAGTATCGAACGTGAATCATATGAACGTGATGAAAACTAGCTTGACGATATTCCCATGTGTCCTCGGGAGCGCTTTTCCTATTATAAGAGTTTGTTCCGGCTTGTCCTTTGCTACAAAAAGGATTGGGCCACCTTGCTGCAACTTATTTACTTTTGTTACTTGTTGCTCGTTACAATTTACCTTATCACAGAACTATCTGTTACCACTTATTTTAGTACTTGCATAGAATACCTTGCTGAAAACCGCTTATCATTTCCTTCTGCTCCTCGTGGGGTTCTACACTCTTACTTATCGAAAGGACTACGATAGATCCCCTATACTTGTGGGTCATCAGGGGGGTAGGCGCGCCCCCCTACCTCGTGGCGTCCTGTTACGTGGCTTGACGTAGGGTGCAAGTCTCCTGAGTTGTATTCGATGAGAAAATCACATTCCCGAAGGTTTCATTCCGTTTGGACTCCGTTTGATATTCCTTTTCTTCGAAACCCTAAAACAGGCAAAACACAGCAATTCTGGGCTGGGCCTCCAGTTAAAAGGTTAGTCCCAAAATTAATATAAAAGTGGATAATAAAGCCCAATAATGTCCAAAACAGTAGATAATATAGCATGGAGCAATCAAAAATTATAGATACGTTGGAGACGTATCAAGCATCCCCAAGCTCAATTCCTGCTCGTCCTCGAGTAGGTAAATGATAAAAACATAATTTTTGATCCGGAGTGCTACTTGGCATAATTTTAATATCATTCTTCTTAACTTTTGTATGAATATTCAGATCTAAAAGATTCAAGACAAAAGTTCATATTGACATAAAAATGATAATACTTCAAGCATACTAACAAAGCAATTATGTCTTCTCAAAATAACATGGCTAAAGAAAGTTATTCCTACAAAATCATATAGTCTGGCTATGCTCTATCTTCACCACACAAAATATTTAAATCATGCATAACCCCGATGACAAGCCAAGCAATTGTTCATACTTTTTACATTCTCAAAACTTTTTCAATCTTCACGCAATACATGAGCGTGAGCCATGGATATAGCACTATAGGTGTAATAGAGTGGTGGTTGTGGAGAAGAAAAAAAAGGAGAAGATAGTCTCACATCAACTAGGCGTATCAACGGGCTATGGAGATGCCCATCAATAGATATCGATGTCAGTGAGTAGGGATTGCCATGCAACAGATGCACTAGAGCTATAAGTATATGAAAGCTCAAAAAGAAACTAGTGGGTGTGCATCCAACTTGCTTGCTCATAAAGACCTAGGGCAATTTGAGGAAGCCCATCATTGGAATATACAAGTCAAGTTCTATAATGAAAAATTCCCACTAGTATATGAAAGTGATATGAGAGACTCTCTACTATGAAGATCATGGTGCTACTTTGAAGCACAAGTGTGGTAAAAGGATAGGAACATTGTCCCTTCTCTCTTTTTCTCTCTTTTTTTATTTTTTATTTGGGCCTTTTCTCTTTTTATGGCCTCTTTTCTTTCTCTTTTTTTATTTGGGCTTCTTTGGCCTCTTTAATTTATTTTTCGTCCGGAGTCTCATCCCGACTTGTGGGGGAATCATAGTCTCCATCATCCTTTCCTCACTGGGACAATGCTCTAATAATGATGATCTTCACACTTTTATTTTTCTTACAACTCAACAATTACAACTCGATACTTAGAACAAAATATGACTCTATGTGAGTGCCTCGGGCGGTATACCGGGATATGCAATGATGCATGAGTGACAAGTATGAAAGAATTATGAACGGTGGCTTTGCCACAAATATTATGTCAACTACATGATCATGCTAAGAAATATGACAATGATGGAGTGTGTCATAAACGGAACGGCAGAAAGTTGCATGGCAATATATCTCGGAATGGCTATGGAAATGCCATAATAGGTAGGTATGGTGGCTGTTTTGAGGAAGGTATATGGTGGGTGTATGATACCGGCGAAAGGTGTGCAGTATTACAGAGGCTAGCAAAGGTGGAAGGATGAGAGTACGTATAATCCATGGACTCAACATTAGTCATAAAGAACTCCTCTACTTATTGCAAAAATCTACAAGTTATCAAAGTAAAGTATTACGTGCATGCTCCTAGGGGGATATATTGGTAGGAAAAGACCATCGCTCGTCCCCGACCGGCACTCATAAGGAAGACAATCAATAAATAAAGCATGCTCCGACTTCATCACATAACGGTTCACCATACGTGCATGCTACGGGAATCACAAGCTTCAACACAAGTATTTCTCAAAATCACAACTACTCAACTAGCATGACTTTAATATCACCATCTCCATGTCTCAAAGCAATTATCAAGTATCAAACTTATCATAGTATTCAACACACTCATAAGAAAGTTTTATTATTAATCTTGCATACCAAGCATATTAAGATTTAAGAAAATTACCATGCTATTAAGATTCTCAAAATAATCTAAGTGGATCATGAGAGATCAATAGTTTCTATAAAACAAATCCACCACCGTGCTCTAAAAGATATAAGTGAAGCACTAGAGCAAAATTATATAACTCAAAAGATATAAGCGAAGCACATAGAGTATTCTAACAAATTCCAAATCATGTATGGCTCTCTCAAAACGTGTGTACAGCAAGGATGATTTTGGTAAACTAACAAGCAAAGACTCAAATAATACAAGACGCTCCAAGCAAAACACATATCATGTGGTAAATAAAAATATAGCTCCAAGTAAAGTTACCGATAGAAGTAGACAAAAGAGGGGATGCCTTCCGGGGCATCCCCAAGCTTTGGCTTTTAGGTGTCCTTAGATTATCTTGGGGGTGCCATGGGCATCCCCAATCTTAGGCTCTTTCCACTCCTTGTTCCATAATCCATCAAATCTTTACCCAACACTTGAAAACTTCACAACACAAAACTTAAAGTAGAAAATCTCGTGAGCTCCGTTAGCAAAAGAAAACAAAAGACCACTTCAAGGTACTGTAATGAACTCATTCTTTATTTATATGGGTGTTATACCTACTGTATTCCAACTTCTATATGATTTATAAACTATTTTACTATACATAGATTCATCAAAATAAGCAAACAACACACGAAAAACAGAATCTGTCAAAAACAGAACAGTCTGTAGTAATCTGTAGCTAGCGCAAGATCTGGAACCCCAAAAATTCTAAAATAAATTGCTGTACGTGAGGAATTTATCTATTAATCGTCTGAAAAAGGAATTAACTAAATATCACTTTCCAAATAAAAATGACAGAAGTTCTCGTGAGTGCTAAAGTTTCTGTTTTTTACAGCAAGTTCAACAAGACTTTCCCCAAGTCTTCCCAACGGTTCTACTTGGCACAAACACTAGTTAAACACACAAAAAAACACAACCAAAACAGAGGCTAGATAATTTATTTATTACTAAACAGGAGCAAAAAGCAAGGAATTAAAATAAAATTGGGTTGCCTCCCTTCAAGCGCTATCGTTTAACGCCCATAGCTAGGCATAACAAGCAAGAATAGATCTAGGTATTGCCATCTTTGGTATTAGGAAAGAAAAGAGCAAACTTGCTATCTATAGAACTAATCCTTCTATTTTGATAAAGCACATGGCTATTAATGGTAGAAGAAAGATTAATCATGTTACGGAAGTTTGTATCTAGGCTAGCTTTTATCTCTTTAATAGATTCATTTTGGTAAGAGAGCAAAAGAGATGTAGATTCAACTTTCTCATTCATGGGGTGACCAAATATAGTTTTCATTTTTTCGTAAGTGTCTACGACATCCCCTTCAAGGAAACCTTCTTCAAATATAGAATCTAAGACATGCTTAAAAGAGGAAGGAAGGGCAATATAAAAGCTTTTTAGGTAAACTTCAATTTGATATTGGGGAACATAGCTAGCCCTGATCCTTAATAGTCTATACCAAGCATCTTCTAAAGATTCATCAAGTCAATAACGAAAAATTCCAGAATCCTCTTCATCAAAATTATTAAGACTCTCATTGATAACTCTGGTAGGTTTTCCATAGTATCCTTATTTATAAGTTTAGCGAGGACAGAGGGGTTGTCGAAAGAACTAAAACTCTGGAGAGAACCCACAATCCTTTTTGATTCAGACATAGCGGAAGAAGGGCAAGTGGAAAGAGAGGGAGGATAGAGAGAGAGGGCAAATAAAACGGCAACGGTGAAGTGGGGGGAGAGGAAAACGAGAGGCAAATGGCAAATAATGTAATGCGGGAGATAAGGGTATGTGATGGGTACTTGGTATGTTGACTTTTGCCTAGACCTCCCCGGCAACGGCACCAGAAATCCTTCTTGCTACCTCTTTTAGCACTGCGTTGGTTTTCCCCAAAGAGGAAGGGATGATGCAGCAAAGTAGCATAAGTATTTCCCTCAGTTTTTGAGAACCAAGGTATCAATCCAGTAGGAGGCTATGCGCGAGTCCCTCGCACCTGCACAAAACAAATAAATCCTCGCAATCAACGCAAGTAGGGGTTGTCAATCCCTATAGGGCCACTTACGAGAGTGAGATCTGATAGATATGATAAGATAATATTTTTGGTATATTTATGATAAAGATGCAAAGTAAAATAAAGGCAAAGTAAATAACTAAGTAGTAGGAGATTGATATGGTAGAGATAGACCCGGGGGCCATAGGTTTCACTATTGGCTTCTCTCGAGAGCATATGTATTCTACGGTGGGTGAACAAATTACTGTTGACCAATTGACAGAATTGAGCATAGTTATGAGAATATCTAGGAATGATCATGTATATAGGCATCACGTCCAAGACAAGTAGACCAACTCCTGCCTGCATCTACTACTATTACTCCACTCATCGACCGTTATCCAGCATGCATCTAGATTATTAAGTAAAAACAGAGTAATGCCTTAAGCAAGATGACATGATGTAGAGGGATAGACTCATGCAATATGAAGAAAACCCCATCTTCTTATCCTCGATGGCAACAACAATACGTGCCTTGCTGCCCTTATTGGCACCGGGAAAGGACACCGCAAGATTGAACCCAAAGCTAAGCACTTCTCCCATTGCAAGAAAGATCAATCTAGTAGGCTAAACCAAACTGATAATTCGAAGAGACTTGCAAAGATAACCAATCATACATAAAAGAATTCAGAGAAGATTCAAATATTATTCATAGATAGACTTGATCATAAACCCACAATTCATCGGTCTCAACAAACACACCACAAAAAGAAGATTACATCGAATAGATCTCCACAAGAGAGGGGGAGAACATTGTATTGAGATCCAAAAAGAGAGAAGAAGCCTTCTAGCTACTAACTATGTTCCCGTAGGTCTGAAGTAAACTACTCATACTTCATCGGAGAGGCTATGGTATTGATGTAGAAGCCCTCTGTGATCGATGCCCCCTCCGGCGGAGCTCCGGAACAGGCCCCAAGATGGGATCTCGTGGATACAGAAAGTTACTACGGTGGAATTAGGGTTTTGGCTCCGTCCCTGGTCGTTTGGGGGTACATGGGTATATATAGGAGGAAGAAGTACGTCGGTGGAGCAACAGGGGGCCCACAAGGGTGGAGGGCACGCCTGGGGGGGCAGGCGCACCCCCTGCCTCGTGGCCTCCTGTTACGTGGCTTGACATAGGGTCCAAGTCTCCTGAGTTGTATTCGATGAGAAAATCATGTTCCCGAAGGTTTCATTCCGTTTGGACTCCGTTTGATATTCCTTTTCTTCGAAACCCTAAAATAGGCAAAAAAACAACAATTCTGGGTTGGGCCTTCGGTTAATAGGTTAGTCCCAAAATTAATATAAAAGTGGATAATAAAGCCCAATAATGTCCAAAACAGTAGATAATATAGCATGGAGCAATCAAAAATTATAGATACGTTGGAGACGTATCAGATACCTATGTCGACGGCAAAGCTGTCGGCATACCCCTCCTTATCCACACGGGATGCAACCCCCTCCACTCATTCTGTTCATTCCCACGTCGTGACTCCTGCCGCCCCAACCCGTCCCTCCGCCGTCGCCCCAGGACCGCCGCCCGCGTCGCCGCCGCCGGCCCACTCGACCCCCACCAGCGCCGCCGCCGCCCAGATCCACCCCGACTCCGACCCCCTTCGCCACCACCGCCCAGCTCCACCCCATCCCGCGTCGCCGCCACCACCGCCGCCCCACTTGACCCCCACCACCGCTGCCGCCGCCCCCTCACCCCACCACCAC
>NC_041386.1:639284927-639334824 GCF_002162155.2 Triticum dicoccoides
TACCACCGCTCGCCGTCCTGCATCCACGCCGCCCCAACCTCGCTCCCTCCCTCACCAGGTCAGGCCTCGGCAGATCGGTGCCCCTCGTCGTGCCGGCCAGGGCTTGGAGCCCTCCTCCACCGACCCCTGCAGCGGCGGCCCCGGCACCTGTCACCCTTCCCCGACCCCTGCCCCCTACTTCCCTGCTCGGCCGCTGCATCGGCGCCCAAAATGCCCCCGGTCAGCTATTTTTTCATTATTATTTTTTGCATTTTGTTACTATTTGTTATGTGCATGGATGCATGGATTAAATTTTGGTAGATGAATTGATGAATATTGGTAGATGGATGGATTGATGAATGTTGTTATCTTTTGTTAGATGATTTGTGATAGATGGATGGATTAATGAATTTGTTAGATGGATTTGTGATAGATGGAATGATGAAATTTTGTTAGATGGATGTATTGATGAATATTTGTAAGTTTTGTGTTTGGTCATGTTTTTTCATATGACACGTTATTTGTCATGTTTAGTGTTAGGTCATGTTGTTTCATAGGACACTTAATGAAGCTTTGTTGTAATTTGAGATGTTGTTTCATGTTGGTTCATAATATAGTGTCAATGCTTTATGTGATATGTGATGAGCTAAATTTTTTTCACATGGTCAATTTTACAGGATTTGTGGTGTTTCATCTATGTGGAGTGATCTTTGACGTTGGAGGTGTTGGTCCACGGTCGTCCCTCCTCTGATCGACTACATTATCTACATCCGAGGGTGAGCAACAATTCCATGACCTCGTCTGCTTTTTTTCCATGTCACTAGATTTCATTTTCACATCAAGTCACGTAACCTAGGCATCTCCCGTCCGAAAGGGTTGCATCGATAAATATGCATTCAATTGCATATTTATCACTGCAACTCTTTCAGATTGTCCAACGTTTTCCACGGACAGCCCGAGGATGTGTAGGTTGGGTACGTTGTTTGTGCCCTACCCCATTCTGAGATAGGATTTCGGCGGCGCCTCCCTGTTGTTCTCCGGATGCACATTCTCTCGACATTTTGCCAAGACGTGTATTTGGAGAACAGCGGGGAGGTTCTGCCAAAATTTTGTCTCGGAATGGGGTAGAGCATGGACAACGTACTCAATCTACACATTCTCGGGTGGGATTAGAACCCATCTTTACCTATTAGAGATGTAGGTGGATGAAGTCGTTTCTCGTCAACCCTATAAAAAATAAAATATTAATGTGAGTAATTTAAATGAATCCTTTATTTTGTTGTGTAGCTTCCAATAAAGCAGGGATGGCAGATAATTAGTGGATGTTTAGTGGGTTTTTCCGTCGGAATCAAGTAACAACAGAGTGGGTCGAGAAAACTGATGTGTTTTTGAAATAGATATTCCGTAGTCCAATGAGGATTGTGCCAGAATGCCCGTGTGCCAAATGTAAGAGACGTATGCGTAGAGATAAGAGTGAGATGACTAAGCACCTTCGCACGCATGTATTTATGCCCAACTTTAATATGCCGATAAACTTTGCCCAGCGGGACCGTGGTAGAGAGGAGGTGATACGACAAGGCGTCACAGGTTATGAGGACAATGGGGTTAGAAACATGCTAGATGATGTCTTTGCTGCATAGCCGACACCTCCGTCACATTCAGCGAATGAACCGGAGGAGCCGGAGGAAACCGCAAAGGCATTCCTGGATATCTTGGCCTCGTCAAAGAAACCTCTTTATGAGGGTGCCAAGTTGTCTGTGTTGGATGCCATCTCGCAACTGATGGCAGTCAAGGCTGAGTATGGCTGTAGCACAGGTTGCTTCGAAGCATTTCTGGGAGTATGGTCTAACAGCCTGCCTGAGGGCCATGAACTGCCGAAAACCATGTACGCTACAAACAAAATCATGAAGGCGCTCTCCATGGATTATGAGAAAATACATGTTTGTCCAAAGAATTGCCTTTTGTTTAGGCATGAGTATGCGATTGACAACTACTGTAGGAAGTGCGGTTCCTCTCGGTATATTGAGATGGTCGATGAGCAGGGTCAGAAGTAGCAACTAAAAATCCCTGTGAAGGTTCTTCGGTATCTTTATTTTATAAAAAGACTGCACTGCCTTTTCATCACGAGGAGTCTGCCAAAATTATGAAGTGGCACAAGGAAGGGAAAAGGTACAATCCAAAAAAATTGTACATCCATCAGAAGGTGAAGCATGGAAGTCATTCGATATAGAGTACTCGGAGGAAGAAGTCGAGGCTGGGAATGTCAGCATTGCTATATCAGGTGATGGGTTCAATCCATATGGTATGTCGTCTAATCCATACAGCTGTTGGCCCGTATTTGTTATTCCGCTCAATCTCCCTCCCGACGCCATAATGCAACGCAAGACCATGTTCCTGCCGGTTATAATTCCGGGGCCTGAATATCCGGGGAAGAATTTGAGTGTGTTTATGCAGCCTTTGGTGGATGATTTGAACCATTCTTGGTACTTCCCGATGTTGACGTACGACCGGCATCTGCTGAAAAATTTCTTGATGAAAGTTTGGCTACAGTATTGCATGCATGACTTTCCCGGCTATGCCCTATTCTGTGGATGGTGTACAAGTGGGAAGATGCCTTGCCCAGTGTGCTTGCAGGCCTTGATTTTCATTTGGCTGAAGAAGGGTGGCAAGTATGTTGCCTTTGACCTGCATCGACAGTTCCTCCCTCCAGACCATCCTGATAGGGAAGAAAATAATAACTTCACAAAAGGCAAAGTTGCCCATGAAGTAAACGAGATTCCAACGTTTTCTGGTGCGAATGTGCTTGCTCAGTTGAAAGCTCTTAAGCCTGCCGGCGAAGGCAAAGGCAAAGGCAAAGGCAAAGGCAAAGCCACAGGCAAAGACGAGGGCGAGGGAAAAGGAAAAGGTAAACGAAAAAAATTGAAGGATATGGTGAGACGCACAACTGGATTCACATTACCCCCTTCACGTAGCTTCCCTATTTTAAGGACCTCAAACTTCCATACAACATCGACGGGATGCACACCGAAAAGAATGTCGCAGAGTCCCTTTTTCGCACGATCCTCAACATTCCTGATAAGACAAAGGATAATTTTAATGCTAGAGTCAATCAACAGAATATTTGTGATAGACCACGTCTACACATGCAGCCTCCCATAGGCAGTCGAAAATCTTGGTTCAAGCCAGATGCTGACTTCATACTTAAGAAGGATCATAAGATGGAGGCATTCAAGTGGCTGAAACATGTCGTGAAGTTCACTGATGGTTATGCGTCGTATATAAGTAAGGGGGTCAATCTTTCAACGGGCAGAGTGACCAGGCTCAAGAGTCATGACTATCATGTATGGATTGAGCGGATTATGCCGATGATTGTTCGGGGCTATGTTCCCGGGCATGTCTGGCGTTTGCTTGCGAAGTTAAGCCATTTCTTCCGCCCGCTTTGTGCTAAAGAAGTATGTCCTGAGATGGTAAAAGAAATGCATAAGAAGGCGCCGGAGTTGATATGCAAGCTAGATAAGATCTTCCCGCCAGGCTTCTTTACTCCGATGACATATCTCATTTTGCACCTCGTGAATGAGGTATTGTTGGGGGGGCCTGTGCAGAATCGTTGGCAGTACGGCCCTGAGACATAGAACAAGCATATGAGACAGAAATGTGGAAACAAAGCTAAGATTGAAGCTTCCATAGCTGAGGCGGTTATCCTAGAGGAGGTGGCAGACCTTAGGACAGCCTACTATCCGAACCATGTTCCCACGCTGCACAATAAGGTGTTTCGATACAATACATAAGAACCCAAGTATAAACCCAAGCTGCCTCTACTCATCGGGCAAGGTGGCAGGGTTGGTCGCTCGACACCTTATATCATGCCACGAGATGAGTGGGAGGATGTCATGTTCTGTATCTTGCACAACATCAAGGAAGTTAAGGATGAGTGTATGATGTAATACCTTTGCACCATTCTTTTAGTCAATTCGTTATGTTCACTTTGCCTAGTTCTTTTACCGCTTTTCTTATTGGAGTCGATTCGTTGATGAAGAGTGGACGAGAATGCCGTCTCCTACTAAAGCGGAGGCACTTGCTCTTCTCCGAAAGGGTGCTAATGGAAGGAAAAAAAATTGTTGTGTGGTTCATGGAGAAAGTAAATTTTCACACTTCCCTATTACCTATTTCACTGTACAATTCCAATTAAACTCATGCACCCCATAATTCAATTAGGGAAATGATCCGAACGAATCAATGGATGAAGAATTGAGATGGGTTTCCATGGGTTTTGACCCTATCGTCATCAGATGTGAATGGGTATCGCTTCCATATAGAGGAGCGCCGGAACAGTCGGCCTGATCCCAAAACTATAAATATTAGAGTCTTCATCGAAGGAGATAATAAAGTAGATTACTACGGAAGGGTAGGAAAAATATACGAGCTTACATTCAAACGTGGCCGCGAACACCTAAGTCTCACTGTGTTCAAATGCCGATGGCTCGACCCCAAAAAGGGTCTGAGACATATGCCTTCTGTTGGTTTAGTTGAAGTTAAACCATCAACCATCTATGTCAGAGCTGGTCTCTTTATCGCCGCTACCCAGGCCACACAAGTATATTATCTGCCTTACCCATGCCAGAAAGAGTACCTAAAGGGTTGGGAAGTTGTGTTCAAGGTGTCGCCACATGGTAAGCTACCGGACCCGAATGATGATGACTACTACAACATAATCCCCATGACATACGAGGGAGTGTTCTTTCAAGAGGAACATGATGACGTGGTCCGAAACAAGGAGGATGATGACTTGGGTTATGTTGACCTGGACCCAAATGATCACGACGCACAGATTGATGGTGTGGCAGTTGTGAATCAAAGAGACATAATTATGCTTGAAAAGTTAAATGAAGACGCTGACGATGAGGAAGAGCCTCCACCTCCGTCAGACAACGAAGAAGATATGCATGATAGTGATGATGAGACCGGTCGACAAATAGATTACAATAGTGATGATTCATATGGGTTCTAGAAAATGTAAGTTCTTTTAATGATCATTACAATAGTATGCTTAATGTGCTCTTCTATTATTAATGTTCTTTCCTGTATGCTTAATGTGCTCTTCTGTTATTAATGTTCTTTCCTGTATGCTTGTTTATTTGATATCCTTACTAATTGTTTATTCTCTTCTCGATGCAGGTTTGCTAATCATGGGCAAGTCCAGCGGCGCTAGTTTCCTCAGTAAATTCAAAGGACTTACTCGGAGTGGACGAGCCCACAAGGTTCCCTACCGACTACGCGAGGATGACAGCTCATAGGGAGGTGGAGGGGTCGGGGGAGGATACCATAGAGGAGGAGGGGGTGGGGGAGAGCCCCTAGAGGAGGAGGAGGAGGTGGGGGAGAGGCACCCGGGGCAAAAAACTCCGGGCCGTGTCTGAAATAGGAGGGTCTTCTTCGATGCCATCCTGTACTGAGGCACCTTCTGAGTCTGAGGAGGAGGAGTATGTTCCTGATGGCGAGGAGGAGGAGGGTGAGGAGGAGGGCGAGGAGGGTGGTGGAGGGGAGGTTGACCCCGAGTTGTGGGGTGACTTGCCACCGGGTGCTCTGAAGGGGTGGCTGCGTGGAACTGCCGGAGTACCTACACCACCTTCTATCGAGGCTCACAAGTGGCTCACTGAACCTACGGGGACAGAGTAAGTGCCTCTCAATCATATTTTCAACACATGACAACATTTTCTTATTGTACACATGGCAATCCATTGATTCTTTTGCAGGAACTAGATCCTTCACGGAAAGGGACGTAAATCGAATGGCCTTTTCACTGTCCTGTTGAAGGAGTTTTGGCCGGGCCTATTCTACCCATGCCCAGACAGGGACCCGCAGCTATGGGTTTCGGCCACGAGATGGGCCCACTACGAGGCTTACAGCCACGCGGAGTACGGGACGGCCGCTAAGGCCGTGATCACCAAATTTTGGGTAAGTTCTCTTCTTAATCACTTGTCTTCAGTTTTGTTCATAGTTTATCATTGAATCACTCAACTCATGCCTTGTTTTTCTTCTGGTTTTATGCATGATTGCAGCAACTCTATAGAGTTCTTGACAAGCACAAGGCCAGAGCCGACGTGGTCTTGCTGGCGGCTGTGAAGAAGAAAGCTTGTCAGTTGCAGTACGAGGTGTGCTGGGTTGCCGTCTTGCAGTAGAACCACAACTACCTTCATCAAAAGATGACCAAAACTCAAGCGAAGAGGCAATGACTTACCTTGATTAGGGAGCAGTTCATGAAGGTAACTATTACTGACTTTTCATTGTTTCAAGCAGTCAGTTATATGTTTCATGCTCACATGTCATGCTTCCAAAATTTGCATAGGTTATTCCTCGTTGGTGCTATGGAAAGGATGACGAATGGGTGAGTTTGGTGGATAGGTGGCTCGGCGACGATGCAGAGTTTGCTGCCAAGAGCAGCAAGGCCCGGGCTAACCGTGGAAAAGACGGGACACACGGCCAAGGAAACAGGAACCACTGGGGCTTCAAGGCCATGAACGTATATCTATATGCATGATGCATTTTTGTTCTTCTTTACCGTCATGTTCTTATGTATGGCTAGCTTTTGTTTGATGTTGCAGGAGGACAAGTTGAAGAGGCCTCTCTCAGACATTGAGTCATGGAAGCTGGCCCGCGAGCGGAGTGATCACAAGGACGGCAAGAGCCAGTACTACGGCAAGACCGAGGAACACCTGGAATCTTACACTCAGCAGTTTCAGAGGTTGCATCCGCCTGGTCCGGATGCTCCTGACATCGTCCAATCTCATATCGACGATACGGCAGTGGTGGCCATCCAGGGGAAGTCCCATGGCCGGTATCCGTGTTTCGATGGCTTGATCACTCCTTCGGTCTCGTACACATGGCTTTGGGCTACCAACCCGAGCCCGTTAGAGAGTACGGGGCGTTCGCAGCCTCCCTTAGCCCGCCAGCATGCTGTAAGTACTTCCCCTTTATCTTCTTTCTCTCTAACTTTCTCGGTTTCTTTTCAGCATTGCTCACTTAAAAACAACTTAAATTTTGTAGGCATATAAGACCATTGTCGAGCATAGGAATCTTGAGGTGCGGGAGTACTTGCAACGAGTGAAGGCAAATGATGATTACAACCGTCAGATGATGACGGTTAGTTTTGCCCTCTTAAAACGAAGCTAAATTTTTGCATTTTCATTCCTTCTGACCTTCTAGTTTGCTGGTTTAACTAACATCCAGGCTATGTTGGCGTCTTGGAGTAACCGCGCGGATCCACCACAAATGGGACCCCCCACCACCACCACCACCACCACCTGCAAAAGAACCCCCACATGTGCCCACGTTCAATGAATGGGTGGCACTAGGGAGTGATAGTCCGGTTAGTACATTTGCCTAACTACTGACAAACTAGTTCCCGTTCATTAAACACTATCATATCATATTTACCGTTAGAATCTTCTCTCAAACATGTAGGGGACCGATGGCTCGACTCCTGCTTCGTCGACCCCATTCACTCCAATCTGGCAGAGTGGTGGTGGTCTTGGCGGTGGCGGTTTTGGCGGAGGTGGTCTTGGCGGTGGTGGTTTAGGCGGAGGTGGTCTTGGCGGTGGTGGTTTTGGTGGAGGTGGTCTTGGTGGTGGTGGTTTTGGCGGTCGTGGTCTTGCTTGATGTCGATGACGATACCCATGCATGTGGCCATCGTGCCATACCTTTCATGTTCCTACTTGTTAGTTTCTTTAGATGACGATGATGATGTTCCATGTCTTGCACTACTTATGTTCATGAACTTTCGCCAATGATAATCTTTAGATGATCAACTTGAGTATGTTTAAATGATGATGATGAACTTGAGTATGTTTAGATGATGAACTGTCATATTTCTGCATAATCCCGTATTTTCTGGATTGAAATGCTGTCAAAATGAACTGAAACAGAGAAAATAGGGAAAATAAAAAAATAGCACAAATCTATGCCGGCGGCAAACATATGCCCAGGGCTGCCCAGGGCCTGCCACATGGCAGGGATATGCCGACGGCTTTGCCGTCGGCATATCCCTGTTGCCAAGAGTCACCAGAGGCCGCCACGTGGCAGAGGTATCCCTGCTGCCAAGAGTCACCAGAGGCCACCACGTGGCAGAGGTATGTCGACGGCTTGGCCGTCGGCATACCTCTTCCACGCGGCAGCCCATGATTTGTCAGCACTTTTGACGGTGCCGTCCGTTGCCGTCAGGTGAAAATCTCTACCGACAATGATATGCCGACGGCCGTACGGAAGCCGTCGACATAGGACCCTCTACCGATGGCTTAACTATGCTGACGGTCTGACAAGAGTATGCTGATGTGATCTATGCCGATGGGGGTATGCCGACGGCCGCCGTCGGCATAGTGGCGAGTCCGGTAATGGCGATGTTGATATAAGGTATACCTTGGAGGACGCAACCCCCTTCCAGCAATCCCGCCATGGCCGGAATCACGTGGAGGCCCCAACTCCTACCGGTGCTCCAGATTCACAGCATGTCCTCGGGAACGATGTCGCAATCTCCAAATTGAATAAGTGGTTGTTCATCCCGTTCTACCGCTGATTTGCTCGTCGCCACCGCTGTGGTATTCTTGACTGCTTCACATATACCCACAAGGTACAGTACGTGCTATCCCATCCCATGTCATGTAATTG
Source organism: Triticum dicoccoides (assembly GCF_002162155.2). NCBI lineage: Eukaryota > Viridiplantae > Streptophyta > Magnoliopsida > Poales > Poaceae > Triticum > Triticum dicoccoides. The sequence continues at coordinate 639,293,565 of NC_041386.1, forward strand.
AATTCTGAAGCAAGTAGTAAGTAGCATGATTACTTGTAGTTCATCTAATTTTCATCTAAGGTAATGCGGATTAGTTAAGGGAGGTGTGCTGTACGGGAGCATATGTGTTAATTCGTATCCTATGTTTAACAATTTGGGAAATTTTGTAGTATAAAAATCTCGGTACTGGGGATACATTGCTGAACGTGATGTGCCTGGGCCCACATGTACATGCTTTAGTTTATCATTAGTTGTTCTCCACCAATAACTCCTCCCTGATTTTACTCTCTGGGCCCCAATGATTTCCAGCAGGCCAAGTATTTAGTGCCACATCTTTCCGTAAACTTGAACCAGTAAAAAATTGCCCGTTGATGTAGCATTTCTCAATTTCATATGTGCCTTCATTCTAATGGTAAATATTCAATTAATTTCCGTCGACTCAAAAGGATCCAAGCTTCTTTGTCCGTTATTTCCTGTTCAACCCTGACAATGGAACTTTGCAAAGCCTTTCAGTTTGTCTTTTGTTTCGCTTACTTTACGATTCCATCTTGATGAACTCAACACGTACTAAATATATCTCTCCCTGGTCATAGCTAGATGGCTAATAATTTCATGCACAACACCACAATAGCAGATATTCAGAGATTTAGAATTGTTTTGTTGTCTTCTTTCTATGAAAGATATGCATGAATGCAGCGATGAGAATAGGATGAATGTCATGGCAGCAGCTGCAAACTCCAACAACATTATTGTCATGGGGGGCACCCGTTTCAATTGTGTCTTCTTGCAAGCTCCTTGTCAAGCAGAGGCACAAGGTTAGTCTTACTCTATAGATACATTTGTGATGCAATGATTGTTCTCTTAGGCTAATTAATCCATAGATTATGTCCTGTGATTCTCTAGGAGCACTAGGAAATTATATGTTTTTAAGGGTCACATAACACAAGGAAACTCTCACCCACTGCAGCCAAGAAATTTCCAATTGAATCAAATGCAAATTATGCATAGTGCTCTTCCAAGCCGTGGTTCAACCCCCACTTCTTGCCGCTCACCTTCGGCCCAAGTAGGCCTTCTTATGTCACCACCGAGAGAGCATTCGACCATCTCTGGATTAAATATTGTACCTCAATCCATATATCAGATCTCGTGCTCAAGAAGACCATGGTGAAGAGCATGATAATGATCCAAATGTATGTTAACAATTGGTCCAGTTTTGAAATCTAAACAGGAAAGCGGAGGGGCCATTTAGTTTATGCCTAGGTCCGGCTCGCCAGAGATGGTGCGTGCCAATATTTTGGAAAACAATTCCCCCACCCCTGTTTCGCCTGTCCGTGGGCGCCAAAATGAATGCAGCAACCGGTTTTTTGGCATGGCTCCGATAATTGGGCTTCAATCCAAACGGTACCGAGTCAACGCCAAAATTTGGCATGGCAACCGCCGGCCACGATCGAAACAGGCCCTGAGCAACCATATAAGGGGCCATAACTTGACTAGATATTGCAAGGAAGTTTCCAGAACATAGATAATCACAACCCTGAATCCTGACACGATCTGTATAAATACGCATGCCATGTTGTCATATCTGCACTACTAACATATAAGCGAATATACGATTTAGAGTAATTTAATTAAATCATTGACATGCATGCAAAGAAATAAAGCACTATCGTTCTGCTAGGTAGTACGATAGTTTGCAATTAAGAACTCATACTGGTTTGAATTCTTTATTAGTAATATAAATTTCCTAAGCTCTTTTTGGATTTTGTTATCATGCTTACTTTCCATTCAATTTGCAATCAAATTTCTGTGAAATCTGTCCTCCTAACTTAATTCACACCATTTTTCTGACTATGTTGATCTCCTGCTGAAAGTGCAACAATCCCTGGGTGGTTTTGGTAATTCCTAACAACATATAGCTCATTGAGCTAACATTATTCCAAGATTAATATTTCAGGAAAAGCTTAATGAATGGCATGGCATGGATGAGGAAAGTGGATCCCTCAAAATTCTAAGGACAAAAAGTTTGGCTCAAGCTTGAAACTCAAGACTCTACATTTTATATTTTAGTGATCCAAGATCACATTGAGTCTATAGGAAAAGCCAATACTATCAAGGAGGGATGAGGTGTTGCTTAATGGCTTGCTTGCTCAAAGTGCTTAGTGATATGCTCCAAAATCCTCAACTACCTTCCCACATCCACATATGACCTAAACCAAGAGTCAAACTCGGCCCCACCGATTCTTTCTATCCGGCGCCACCGAGTTTCAAATGTCATAGCCACTGCCACAAACCCTAGGCAAATTGGTCTCACCGATAGGGATCTTGGTCTCACCGAGATGGGATTGTAATCTCTCTGTTTCCCTTCGTAACGTTTCGGTCTTACCGAGATGAGCGACCGGTCCCACCGAGATTGCAATGTAAACTCTCTGTTTCCCTTTTGTAACACTTCGGTCTCACCGAGATGAGCGAATCAGTCCCACCGAGTTTACCTGACCAACTCTCTGGTTAGCTTATTACCAAAATCGGTCCCACCGAGTTTGTGTAATCGGTCACACCGAGATTACGTTATGCCCTAACCCTAACCATATCGGTCCTACCGAGTTGCATCTCAGTCCCACCGAAAATCCTAACGGTCACTAGGTTTGCTGAATCGGTCCGACCGAGTTTAACCATTCGGTCCCACAGAGTTTGGCAAATTGTGAGTAACAGTTAGATTTCGTGTGGAGGCTATATATACCCCTCTACCCACTCTTCATTGGTGAAGAGAGCCATCAGAACATACCTACACTTCCAATACATATTTTCTGAGAGAGAACCACCTACACTTGTGTTGAGGTCAAGATATTGTTAGAAATATGCCCTAGAGGCAATAGTAAAATGGTTATTATTATATTTCTTTTTGTTCATGATAATTGTCTGTTGTTCATGCTATAATTGTGTTAGCCGGAAATCGTAATACATGTGTGAATACATAGACCACAACACGTCCCTAGTGAGCCTCTAGTTGACTAGCTCGTTGATCAAAAGATAGTCATGGTTTCTTGACTATGGTAATTGGATGTCATTGATAACGGGATCACATCATTAGGAGAATGATGTGATGGACAAGACCCTATCTTAAGCATAGCTCAAAGATCGTGTAGTTCATTTGCTGTAGCTTTTCTGAATGTCAAGTATCATTTCCTTAGACCATGAGATTGTGCAACTCCCAGACACCGTAGGAGTGCCTTGGGTGTGCCAAATGTCAGAACGTAACTGGGTGACTATAAAGGTACATTACAGGTATCTCTGATAGTGTCTGTTGGGTTGGCATGAATCGAGACTGGGATTTGTCACTCCGTATGATGGAGAGGTATCTCTGGGCCCACTCAGTAATGCATCATCATAATGAGCTCAATGTGATCAAGTGGTTGATCACGGGATCATGCATTACAGTATGAGTAAAGTGACTTGCCGGTAACAAGACTGAACAAGGTATTGCAATACCGACGATCGAGTCTCGGGTAACTAACGTACCGATTGACAAAGGGAATTGTATACGGATTGATTGAATCCTCGACATCGTGGTTCATCTGATGAGATCATCGTGGAGCATGTGGGAGCCAACATGGGTATCCAGATCCCGTTGTTGGTTATTGACCGGAGAGGCTTCTCGGTCATGTCTGCATGTCTCCCGAACCCGTAAGGTCTACACACTTAAGGTTCGGTGATGCTAGGGTTGTAGAGATATTAGCACACGGTAACCCGAAAGTTGTTCGGAGTCCAGGATGAGATCCCGGACGTCACGAGGAGTTCCAGAATGGTCCGGAGGTAAATATTTATATATATGAAGTCCAGTTTCGGCCATCGGGAAGGTTTCGGGGGTCACCGATATTGTACCGGGACCACCGAAAGGGTCCCGGGGGTCCACCGGGTGGGGCCACCTATCCCGGAGGGCCCCATGGGCTGAAATGGGAGGGGAACCAGCCCCTAGTGGGCTGGTGCGCCCCCCTTGGGCCTCCCCATGCGCCTAGGGTTAGAAACCCTAGGGGTGGGGGCGCCACCCTTGCCTTGGGGGGAAAGGCACCCCCTTGGCCGCCGCCCCCCCTAGGAGATTGGATCTCCTAGGGCCGGCGCCCCCCCTAGGCACCCTATATATAGTGGGGGGAGGGAGGGCTGCGCACCCAAGCCCCTGGCCTCTCCCTCTCCCTCTCGTGCCACTCCTCCGTCTCCCTGCGCTTGGCGAAGCCTTGCCGAGATCACCGTTGCTTCCACCACCATGCCGTCGTGCTGCTGGATCTTCATCAACCTCTCCTTCCCCCTTGCTGGATCAAGTTGGAGGAGACGTCTTCCCAAACGTACGTGTTTTGAACGCGGAGGTGCTGTCCGTTCGGCACTTGGTCATCGGTGATTTGAATCACGTCGAGTACGACTCCATCAACCCCGTTGTCTTGAACGCTTCCGCTCGTGATCTACAAGGGTATGTAGATGCACTCCTCTTTCCCTCATTGCTAGATGAATCCATAGATTGATCTTGGTGATGCATAGAAAATTTTAAAATTCTGCTACGTTCCCCAACAGTGGCATCATGAGCTAGGTCTATGCGTAGTTACTATGCACAAGTAGAACACAAAGCAGTTGTGGGCGTCGATATTGTGAATTATCTTGACGTTACTAGTCTTATCTTGATTCGGCGGCATTGTGGGGTGAAGCGGCCCGGACCAACCTTACACGTACGCTTACGTGAAACCGGTTTCAACGACTGACATGCACTAGTTGCATAAGGTGGATGGCGGGTGTCAGTCTCTCCCACTTTACTCGGATCGGATTCGATGAACAGGGTCCTTATGAAGGGTAAATAGAAATTGGCAATTCACGTTGTGGTTTTGGCGTAGGTAAGAAACGTTCTTGCTAGAAACCTATAGCAGCCACGTAAAAACTTGCAACAACAATTAGAGGACGTCTAACTTGTTTTTGCAGCAAGTGTTTTGTGATGTGATATGGCTAAAGGATGTTATGAATGATATATGTGATGTATGAGATAATCATGTTCTTGTAATAGGAATCACGACTTGCATGTCGATGAGTATGACAACCGGCAGGAGCCATAGGAGTTGTCTTTATTTATTCATGACTTGCGTGTCAACATAAACGTCATGTAATTACTTTACTTTATTGCTAAAGCGTTAGCCATAGTAGTAGAAGTAATAGATGACAAGACAACTTCAAAGAAGACACGATGATGGAGATCATGATGATGGAGATCATGGTGGCATGCCGGTGACAACGATGATCATGGAGCCCCGAAGATGGAGATCAAAGGAGCAAATGATATTGGCCATATCATGTCACTATTTGATTGCATGTAATGTTTATCATGTTTTACATCTTATTTGCTTAGAACGACGGTAGCTTAAATAAGATGATCCCTCGTAAAAATTTCCAGAAAGTGTTCCCCCTAATTGTGCACCGTTGCGAAGGTTCGTTGTTTCGAAGCACCACGTGATGATCGGGTGTGATAGATTCTAACGTTCGAATACAACGGGTGTAAGCCAGATTTACACATGCAATATACTTAGGTTGACTTGATGAGCCTAGCATGTACAGACATGGCCTCGGAACATAGAAGACCGAAAGGTCGAGCATGAGTCCTATAGAAGATACGATCAACATGAAGATGTTCACCGATGTTGACTAGTCCGTCTCACGTGATGATCGGACACGGCCTAGTTAACTCGGATCATGTTATACTTAGATGACTGGAGGGATGTCTATCTGAGTGGGAGTTCATTGAGTAATTTGATTAGATGAACTTAATTATCATGAACTTAGTCTAAAAACTTTACAATATGTCTTGTAGATCAAATGGCCCATGTTGCCCTCAACTTCAACGCATTCCTAGAGAAAACCAAGCTGAAAGATGATGGCGGCAACTATACGGACTGGGTCCGGAACCTGAGGATCATCCTCATAGCTGCCAAGAAAGATTATGTCCTGGAAGCACCGCTAGGTAACTCACCTGTCCCAGAGAACCAAGACGTTATGAACGCTTGGCAATCACGTGCCGATGATTACTCCCTCGTTCAGTGCGGCATGCTTTACAGCTTAGAACCGGGGCTCCAAAAGCGTTTTGAGAGACACGAAGCATATGAGATGTTCGAAGAGCTGAAAATGGTTTTTCAAGCTCATGCCCGGGTCGAGAGATATGAAGTCTCCGACAAGTTCTTCAGCTGTAAGATGGAGGAAAATAGTTCTTTCAGTGAGCACATACTCAAAATGTCTGGGTTGCATAACCGCTTAACTCAGCTGGGAGTTAATCTCCCGGATGACGCGGTCATTGACATAATCCTTCAGTCGCTTCCACCGAGCTACAAGAGCTTTGTGATGAACTTCAATATGCAGGGGATGGAAAAGACCATTCCTGAGGTATATTCAATGCTGAAATCAGCAGAGGTGGAAATCAAAAAGGAACATCAAGTGTTGATGGTGAATAAAACCACTAAGTTCAAGAAAGGCAAGGGTAAGAAAAACTTCAAGAAGCACGGCAAGGGAGTTGCCGCGCCCGGTAAGCAAGCTGCCGGGAAGAAGCCAAAGAATGGACCCAAGCCCGAGACTGAGTGCTTTTATTGCAAGGGAAGTGGTCACTGGAAGCGGAACTGCCCCAAATACATAGCGGACAAGAAGGCCGGCAACACTAAAGGTATATGTGATATACATGTAATTGATGTGTACCTTACCAGTACTCGTTGTAGCTCCTGGGTATGTGATACCAGTGCGGTTGCTCACATTTGTAACTCAAAGAAGGAGCTGCGGAATAAGCGGAGACTGGCGAAGGACGAGGTGACGATGCGTGTCGGGAATGGTTCCAAGGTCGATGTGATCGCCGTCGGCACGCTGCCTCTACATTTACCTACGGGATTAGTTTTAAACCTCAATAATTGTTATTTAGTGCCGGCTTTGAGCATGAACATTGTATCAGGATCTTGTTTAATTCGAGATGGCTACTCATTTAAATCCGAGAATAATGGTTGTTCTATTTATATGAGAGATATGTTTTATGGTCATGCTCCAATGGTGAATGCTTTATTCTTAATGAATCTCGAGCGTAATGCTACACATATTCATAGTGTGAATACCAAAAGATGTAAGGTTGATAATGATAGTCCCACATACTTGTGGCACCGCTGCCTTGGTCACATAGGTGTCAAACGCATGAAGAAGCTCCATGCAGATGGACTTTTAGAGTCTCTTGATTACGAATCATTTGACACGTGCGAACCATGCCTCATGGGTAAAATGACCAAGACTCCGTTTTCAGGAACAATGGAGCGAGCAACCAACTTATTGGAAATCATACATACCGATGTGTGCGGTCAAATGAGTGTTGAGGCTCGCGGTGGCTATCGTTATGTTCTCACCCTCACTGATGACTTGAGTAGATATGGGTATGTCTACTTAATGAAACACAAGTCTGAGACCTTTGAAAAGTTCAAGGAATTTCAGAGTGAGGTTGAGAATCAACATGACAGGAAAATCAAGTTCTTGCGATCAGATCGTGGGGGAGAATACTTGAGTCATGAATTTGGAACACACTTAAGAAAATGTGGAATAGTTTCACAACTCACGCCGCCTGGAACACCTCAGCGTAATGGTGTGTCCGAACGTCGTAATCGCACTCTATTAGATATGGTGCGATCTATGATGTCTCTTACCGATCTACCGCTATCATTCTGGGGCTATGCTTTAGAGACTTCCGCATTCACTTTAAATAGGGCTCCATCGAAATCCGTTGAGACGACACCGTATGAATTATGGTTTGGGAAGAAACCTAAGCTGTCGTTTCTAAAAGTTTGGGGATGCGATGCTTATGTCAAGAAACTTCAACCTGAAAAGCTCGAACCCAAATCGGAAAAATGCGTCTTCATAGGATACCCTAAAGAAACTGTTGGGTATACCTTCTACCTCAGATCCGAAGGCAAGATCTTTGTTGCCAAGAATGGGTCCTTTCTAGAGAAAGAGTTTCTCTCGAAAGAAATAAGTGGGAGGAAAGTAGAACTTGATCAAGTATTGCCTCTTGAACCGGTAAGTGGCGCAGCTCAAGAAAATGTTCCTGAGGTGCCTGCACCGACTACAGAGGAAGTTGATGATGATGATCATGAAACTTCAGATCAAGTTGCTACTGTACTTCGTAGGTCAACAAGGACACGTTCTGCGCCAGAGTGGTACGGCAACCCTTACTTGGAAATCATGTTGTTAGACAACGGTGAACCTTCGAACTATGAAGAAGCGATGGCGGGCCCGGATTCCGATAAATGGCTGGAAGCCATGAAATCCGAGATAGGATCCACGTATGAAAACGAAGTATGGACTTTGGCTGACTTGCCCGTTGATCGGCGAGCCATAGAAAATAAATGGATCTTTAAGAAGAAGACAGACGCGGATGGTAATGTGACCATCTATAAAGCTCGACTTGTCGCTAAGGGTTATCAACAAGTTCAAGGGGTTGACTACGATGAGACTTTCTCACCCGTAGCAAAGCTGAAGTCCGTCTGAATCATGTTAGCAATTGTCGCATTCTATGATTATGAGATATGGCAAATGGACGTCAAAACGGCATTCCTTAATGGTTTCCTTAAGGAAGAATTGTATATGATGCAGCCGGAAGGTTTTGTGGATCCTAAGAATGCTGACAAGGTGTGCAAGCTCCAACGCTCGATTTATGGGCTGGTGCAAGCATCTCGGAGTTGGAACATTCGTTTTGATGAGATGATCAAAGCGTTTGGGTTTATGCAGACTTATGGAGAAGCCTGCATTTACAAGAAAGTGAATGGGAGCTCTGTAGCATTTCTCATATTGTATGTGGATGATATACTGTTGATGGGAAATGATATAGAATTCTTGGAAAGCATAAAGGCCTACTTGAACAAGTGTTTTTCAATGAAGGACCTTGGAAAAGCTGCTTATATATTAGGCATCAAGATCTATAGAGATAGATCGAGACACCTCATTGGTCTTTCACAGAGTACGTACCTTGACAAGACATTGAAGAAGTTCAAAATGGATCAGTCAAAGAAGGGGTTCTTGCCTGTATTGCAAGGTACGAGGTTGAGCACGGCTCAATGACCGACCACGGCAGAAGATAGAGAAAATATGAGTGTCATCCCCTATGCCTCGGCTATAGGGTCTATCATGTATGCTATGTTGTCTACCAGACCTGATGTAAACCTTGCCGTAAGTTTGGTAGGAAGGTACCAAAGTAATCCCGGCATGGAACACTAGACAGTGGTCAAGAATATCCTGAAGTACCTGAAAAGGACTAAGGACATGTTTCTCGTGTATGGAGGTGACGAAGAGCTCGTCGTAAGGTGTTACGTCGATGCTAGCTTCGACACAGATCTGGATGACTCTAAGTCACAAACCGGATACATGTATATTTTGAATGGTGGGGCAGTAAGCTGGTGCAGTTGCAAGCAAAGCGTTGTGGCGGGATCTACATGTGAAGCGGAGTACATGGCAGCCTCGGAGGCAGCATAAGAAGTAGTCTGGGTGAAGGAGTTCATTACCGACCTATGAGTCATACCCAATGCGTCGGGCCCGATGACTCTCTTCTGTGACAACACTAGAGTTATTGCCCTTGCCAAGGAGCCCAGGTTTCATAGGAAGACCGGGCATATCAAGTGTCGCTTCAACTCCATTCGTGAAAGTGTTCAAAATGGAGACATGGAGATTTCTAAAGTACATACGGACCTGAATGTAGCAGATCCGTTGACTAAACCTCTCCCTAGAGCAAAACATGATCAACACCAGAACTGCATGGGTGTTCGATTTATCACAATGTAACTAGAATATTGACTCTAGTGCAAGTGGGAGACTGTTGGAAATATGCCCTAGAGGCAATAATAAAATGGTTATTATTATATTTCTTTGTTCATGATAATTGTCTATTGTTCATGCTATAATTGTGTTATCAGGAAATCGTAATACATGTGTGAATACATAGACCACAACACGTCCCTAGTGAGCCTCTAGTTGACTAGCTCGTTGATCAAAAGATAGTCATGGTTTCCTGACTATGGACATTGGATGTCATTGATAACGGGATCACATCATTAGGAGAATGATGTGATGGACAAGACCCAATCCTAAACATAGCTCAAAGATCGTGTAGTTCGTTTGCTATAGCTTTTCTGAATGTCAAGTATCATTTCCTTAGACCATGAGATTGTGCAACTCCGGGACACCGTAGGAGTGCCTTGGGTGTGCCAAACGTCACAACATAACTGGGTGACTATAAAGGTACAATACAGGTATCTCCAAAAGTGTCTGTTGGGTTGGCATGAATCGAGACTGGATTTGTCACTCCGTATGACGGAGAGGTATCTCTGGGCCCACTCGGTAATGCATCATCATAATGATCTCAATGTGATCAAGTGGTTGATCATGGGATCATGCATTACGGTACGAGTAAAGTGACTTGCCGGTAACGAGACTGAACAAGGTATTGGGATACCGACGATCGAGTCTCGGGTAAGTAACGTACCGATTGACAAAGGGAATTGTATACGGATTGATTGAATCCTCGACATCGTGGTTCATCCGATGAGATCATCGTGGAGCATGTGGGATCCAACATGGGTATCCAGATCCCGTTGTTGGTTATTGACCGGAGAGGCTTCTCCGTCATGTCTGCATGTCTCCCGAACCCGTAGGGTCTACACACTTAAGGTTCGGTGATGCTAGGGTTGTAGAGATATTAGCACACGGTAACCCAAAAGTTGTTCAGAGTCCCGGATGAGATCCCGGACGTCACGAGGAGTTCCAGAATGGTCCGGAGGTAAAGATTTATATTTAGGAAGTCCAGTTTCGGCCATCGGGAAGGTTTCGGGGGTCACCGGTATTGTAGCGGGACCACCGGAAGGGTCCCGGGGGTCCACCGGGTGGGGCCACCAATCCTGCAGGGCCCCACGGGCTGAAATGGGACGGGAACCAGCCCCTAGTGGGCTGGTGCGCCCCCCTTGGGCCTCCCCCTGCGCCTAGGGTTAGAAAGCCTAAGGGTGGGGGGGCGCCACCCTTGCCTTGGGGGGCAAGGCACCCCCTTGGCCGCCGCCCCCCTAGGAGATTGGATCTCCTAGGGCCGGCGCCCCCCCCCCCTAGGCACCGTATATATAGTGGGGGGAGGGAGGGCTGCGCACCCAAGCCCCTGGCCTCTCCCTCTCCCTCCCATGACACTCCTCCGTCTCCCTGCGCTTGGCGAAGCCTTGCCGAGATCACCATTGCTTCCACCAACACGCCATCGTGCTGCTGGATCTTCATCAACCTCGCCTTCCCCCTTGCTGGATCAATTTGGAGGATACGTCTTCCCAACCGTACGTGTGTTGAACGCGGAGGTGTTGTCCGTTCGGCACTTGGTCATCGGTGATTTGAATCACGTCGAGTACGACTCCATCAACCCCGTTCTCTTGAACGCTTCCGCTCGTGATCTACAAGGGTATGTAGATGCACTCCTCTTTCCCTCGTTGCTAGATGACTCCATAGATTGATCTTGGTGATGCGTAGAAAATTTTAAAATTCTGCTACGTTCCCCAACAGATATTCCATTCCAACCATATGAATCTTGATCTCTAGCCTTCCCCAAGTTGCTTTCCACTCAAATCTTCTTTCCACCAAATCCAAATCCTGTGAGAGAGAGTTGAGTGTTGGGGGGACTATCATTTGAAGCACAAGAGCAAGGAGTTCATCATCAACACACCATTTGTTACTTCTTGGAGAGTGGTGTCTCCTAGATTGGCTAGGTGTCACTTGGGAGCCTCCGACAAGATTGTGGAGTTGAACCAAGGAGTTTGTAAGGGCAAGGAGATCGCCTAATTCGTGAAGATCTACCGCTAGTGAGGCAAGTCCTTCGTGTGCGACGGCCATGACGGAATAGACAAGGTTGCTTCTTCGTGGACCCTTCGTGGGTGGAGCCCTCCGTGGACTCGCGCAACCGTTACCCTCCGTGGGTTGAAGTCTCCTTCAACGTGGATGTACGATAGCACCACCTATCGGAACCACGACAAAAACATCTGTGTCTCCAATTGCGTTTGAATCCTCCAAACCCTTCCCTTTACATTCTTGCAAGTTGCATGCTTTACTTTCCGCTGCTCATATACTCTTTTGCATGCTTGCTTGAATTGTGTGGAGATTGCTTGACTTGTGCTAAGATAGCTAAAATCTGCCAAGAACTAAAATTGGGAAAAGGCTAGATTTTTATTTGGTCAAGTAGTCTAATCACCCCCCCCCCTCTAGACATACTTTCGATCCTACAAGTGGTATCAGAGCTTTGGTTTCCATTTGCTTTGATTTCCATAGCTTTTGGTGATCATAGCCTTGGTTTCACAACCTAGGAGAGTATGGCGTCTAGCGAGGGAAATTATCACCGTAGAGGTCCTTACTTTGATGGCACTAAGTTTGCTAGTTGGAAGCATAAGATGAAAATGCATATTCTTGGACATAACCCCGCTGTTTGGGCTATTGTGTGTATTGGCTTGCAAGGTGAATTCTTTGATGGCAAAGAACCGAACCGTGAAGCTACCGTGGAAGATTTGAAGATGCTGCAATACAACGCTCAAGCTTGTGATATCCTCTTCAACGGATTGTGCCTCGAAGAATTCAACAAAATCAGCCGTCTTGAGAATGCAAAGGAAATTTGGGATACTTTGATTGATATGCACGAAGGTACCGACTCCGTCAAGGAATCCAAATTGGATGTGCTTCAAAGTCAACTTGACAAGTTCAAAATGAAGGATGGTGAAGGTGTCGCTGAAATGTACTCTAGGCTTGCTCTTATCACAAATGAGATTGTCGGCTTAGGGAGTGAAGAGATGACCGATAGATTCATCATCAAGAAGATCCTAAGATCCTTGGATGGAAAATATGATACTGTGTGCACATTGATCCAAATGATGCCCAATTACAAAGATCTCAAGCCAACGGAAGTCATCGGAAGAATTGTTTCTCATGAGATGTCACTCAAGGATAAAGAGGAACTTCACAACAAATCAAGTGGTGCTTACAAAGCCTCATGTGAAGCCCCCACATCATCGAGTGAGAAACAAACCTTCAATGAAGAATTGAACTTAATGGTGAAGAACTTCAACAAGTTCTACAAGAGTAGAAGCTAAGAGAGAAGCTCCAAGTCAAGGTCCTACAATGACAAAAGATCTTCTAGTCGAGAGCGAAGCTGCTACAATTGTGGAAGGCCCGGACACTATTCCAATGAGTGTACGGCCCCCTACAAGAGAAGAGAAGATTATCCCAAGAGAAGAAGTAGAAGAGAAGAATCACCATCTAGAGAAAGAAGGAGTAGAGATGATCGTTATGAACGAAGACCCTCACGCAGAAGCAAGGATTCATAAAGAAAGGACAAGTCATCAAGGGGATACACAAAACGAAGACATCAAGCTCATGTTGGTGAATGGGTATCCGGCTCCGACTCCGACAACCACTCCGAGAGAAGCTATCACTCCGACTCCGGATATACTCAAGATGAAGGTGTTGCCGGTCTAGCACTTGTGACAACCAACTCCTACGACATATTTGACTCACCAAATGAAGGAGTTGGAACATGCTTCATGGCTAAAGGCCCAAAGGTATCACACCCCGAGTATGTTGATTTCAATAGTGATGAAGATGACTTGTTAGGTGATGATGATTTACTTGTTGACAACTCTAGTGATGAATACTATGATGAAACGTCAATTAATCATGCTAATCAAGATAAAACGAATGACAATGATAAGGAGAAGGTTGAGTCTCTAACTAAAGAACTAAACACTCTTAAGTTAGCTCATGAAACTATCTTAGGAGATCATCGAGAACTTTTAAGGACTCATGAGAAATTGCGCTTTGAAAAGCTCAACCTTGAGCAAGAGCATGAGTTCTTAAAAGAAATCAATGATGATCTTCGTAAGAAAAGTTCTTCTTACATTGTCAAGCGTTTACTCTTATCCACTTACATGCCTCAAGTCAAGTCTAGTAACAAGAACAAGAAAGATTCTTCCTCTAGTAGTAACAATAATCATGCTAAATCCAATATTGTTGCTTCTAGTAGTTCTCTTGATACCACTAATGATTCTCTTAGCCAAGTTACACTTGAGCAAGAAAATAGCTTATTGAAGGGAATTATAGAGAAAGGTGTTTACAAGAGCCTTGCCGGAAATAAGCAATTCAAGGAAATTGTACGCAAGCAAGGAAGGCACCGGAAGAATCAAGGTGTTGGTTTTGAACGAAAGTTCAATGCCAATGGAGTTGAGTGGGAAGAAGATCAATACCCCAAGACGAAGTTTGTTCCTCAACAAGAGAAGTATGATCCTACTTCTCTCAAAGAGACACAAGCTCAAGATGATCTTCCACCACAAGACCACAAGCAAAAAGGCAAGGACAAGCTTCAAGAGGAAATTGATGCATTTGAAGAAGCTCCTAAGGCCTTGGTCAAGTGGGTTCCCAGGACTACTTCAAGTTCCACTTCATCAAGTACAACTACAACACTGAGGATTCCCATCAAGATGGTGTGGATCCCAAAGAAGAACAACTAGAGAGTTCTTGAGGGTGACTCTGCCAACATACTTCACTCTTATCATCTTGGCAAGACCAAGTGCAATCAACTTCCACATCTTGCACTAGTTCAAGGAGTCACAAACCCTCTTGTTGGTAAGACAAGGGACAAGGTAACCTAAAGGCTTTCATAGACATCATCTTGTGTGTGCATCACTCTATGTCTATGGATATCCTTGTTTGTTCCTTGTGGGACTAACCCGTGTAGGTATTGAAAGTGCAACTCACTCCAATGGATAGCTTCAAATGATCTACATCAACATTGAGCATCCACATCTTCAACATCTACATGAAGTCATCATCGACAAAACCCAAGGTTAGTTCATCCCTCTTAGGGGGGATCTCACATCTAGGGGGAGCTTTACTCTAAGAATTGAGCTAAAGCAACTCTAATGGTGTGAACACAACAAATGCTTTATGTAAAAGTGGTAACCCCACTTGTGCTTAAACGATGAGTATGACCTATGATCAAATGTTCTCATTTGACTCCTAAGTCAATATACTCATATATAGATGACCTAGTCATCGCAAATTGTTTGATAGATGCTAGAATCCATTGTGCATTCCTTGCCACATATTTCAATTGCCATTTTATTGTGTGAGCATGTTGATTGCATATTTTACTCATTCGAGGACATCCACTTGTTGTTTTGATTGATTGGTTTTCTTTTCTTTTGCCAAGTGGATGGACAAGAATGCCTAAGAACCCTCTCTAGCTATCTATGCTTTTCTCGTCTCAAACTCTATTCATGCTACATCACAAAATTTGATCAAGTCAGATTCGAACCACTCTGTGTGAGGAGCACTCGGAGTCCCCGATTCGTCATAGACTTAAACTTCCAAAACTTCTTTGTGCGTTTCGGTCTGACCGATTCATCCATTTCGGTCATACCGAGATCACTAAGTCGATCTAGGTTTTCAATCTCGGTGCAACCGATTTGAACCTTTCGGTCACACCGAGTTTCAGTAACTGCTTGCAGTTATGAATCTCGGTGCCACCGAGTTGTTCCACTCGGTCACACCGACAGGGTCGGGCTATATATACTCATGGGCAAAATTTTGGAAATTTCTCCGAAACCCCTTCGCCCGCGCATAGCTCGCTCTGCCTCCTGGCTCTCCAGATCGTCCTCCTCGTCGCCAGCCGCCTCCTGTCGCTGGTCTCCGCCGCCGTCAACGGAATTCTTCCCTGTCGTTCCGCCGTAGCGAGTTCATCGCCAAACTAGGGTATGGACTCGATCACAGTGCTATCCCCATCCGATTCCTAGCACATTGTGTTCATTATGATTCTTACCATGATTGAAACGATCTTATCCAGTCAAAACACTCCGTAGATTAGAGTTGAATTGAAAATTTAGGGTTAGGTTTCCGTCGAAACCATCTCGGACCCACCAAGTTGTGGAACTCGGTACCACCGATTCAGCTCAGGCCATTGCACATGTAATTTTCGGTCTGACCGAGAATTGCAAATCGGTGTGACCGAGTTCAGGACTTTGTGAAACCCTAGCAGTCTCGGTGCCACCGAACTGTGACTCAGTCTGACCGAGTTCACTAGTTTAGGTTCCAATAGCTGCTTCGGTATCACCGAGTTTACAAATTGGTTGATCCGAAATGCTTTCTGTGGAAAACTAAAACTAAGTTTATGACTCATTTTTTGCAAAAACCTCTGCATTTTGTGATGCTCATCCACTCTATCTCATCTATATCTATTCATAGGGTCTGCTGTTAGTGTTTGCAATATGTCTGATCAGAGTGACAGCCAGAACAGGTCAGAGGAGCAGGTTCACCTGAGTGAGGGCACTAGTCCCTCTAGCAGTTCAGATGATGGTAGCAGGAGCACTCCCAGCAACTTGCCCAAAGCTGCCACCAGAACAAGGAAGAAGAAAACTTCAGAGTCTGAGGATGAAGACTATGTGGCAGTTGAGGATGAGGCCACTTCCAAGAAGAAAGTGGTTAAGAAGGAATATAGCACTGCTGCTGCCACCAAGCCAGGCATGAGCAAAAGGTTACTGCAAAGAGAATTCCAATGTCTAAGGCCAGAGCATATACTCAAGTCCCTTTGGGATCTGAACCCAAAGAGGCTGCTGCAGAAGGGAAGAAGAGGAAGGAGAGGATCAAAAAGACCACTGCTAGAGTGCTTGGGAGATCGTCAATCATGAGAGATTCCGAAGAGGAAGAGGAAGAAGAGGTTGCTGCACCAGCACCCAAGGCACAGAAGCAGATGGGTGATGCTATAAAGTCAGGGGTTGCTTCATCAAAGCCCAAAGAAGCACCCAAAGCAGCCTCCAAGCCCAAGAGTGCACCTAAGAGGAATACCAGGAGTATACTAGCTGCTGAGAAGAACAAGGCCCCAGTGCCTGAAGTTGCTGCTGATGAAGATGATGAAGGACAAGTCCTGAGAAAGCTCAAACCCAAGATTCCAGACCACAATGATGTTCATCCTTTGGCTGAGAACATGAAGATCAGGAGAGACTCAAAGTTGAGGCTATGGAGAGAGAAAGATCCATATGCTACCAGGAGAAGGACTACTGTTAATTACAGGTTCCACACAAAGGAACAGCAGGACTTCTATGAGACAGTGGTGTTGGACAAGAAGCCTATAGTGTGTGAAATGATGTGGGTCGACTGGAAGTATATCAAGGAAAATGAGGAACACTATCCTGGTGTGTTTGACAGCTTCAGTGCTTGTGGAGTTGCAGACTTTGTTGGGCAGAAGCTCACAAAGTGGAATGAGGAGCTCATAATGCAATTCTACTCCACGGCACACTTCTATCCAGATGGCAGGATAGTATGGATGTCTGAAGGTATAAGATACCACTCAACTATTAAGGAATGGGCAAATCTGATCAATGCTCCTAAGGAAGAAGAAGATGACTTGGATGTCTATGCCAAGAAGAAGATGGATCACAACTCTATGGCAAACATGTACAAGGAGATTCCTGAAGATGATCTTGAGACTCACCAGTTTGGGTCAGTAAAACACTTGTTGTCAGGGCTGCCTACAATTAATTGGATCCTTAGGCACACTCTCTTGCCCAAGTCTGGTGATCATAGAATGATCAGAGGCCATGCAATTAACTTGCTACATATATTTGATGTGCCACAAAAGTTCAAGGTCATGAGCCTTATAGTTGAGACTATCAAGAGGAATGCAGCTGACCAGAAAAGAAGTTGTGGATATGCCCCACAGATCCAGGAGTTGATAAACTCAAAGATGGGCACAGGCACATACTTGTTGGATAAGGAACACTTGCCTATCTATCCTGACTTTGAGGATAATCAAGTTGTGATGAATGAGAATGAACCATCATCAGTACAAGCTCAAGAGAAGAAGGAGAAAGCAAAGAAAGAGAAGGCTACCAAGATGCCAACTCAAGAGGAGGCATCTGAGTTCTTTTTGAGAAGCAAGCAGAACCAGCTTGGTTATTTGATAGCATCCACTCTGAGGATTGAGAAGGGGATGGCCACCCTGACTCAAAACCAGGAGAGCTTGGAAAGAATCGTGGAGCAAAAATTCTATGACTTGGATGTGAAGGTAACTGAGATTCAGTCTGTTGTGGAACAACTTCAAGATGATATGCAGGAGAGGAAGGGCAAGACAACCACTGATGCATTTGCCAGAGTGCCTAGAGCTCAGAGGTTCAGTGCATGTTCCAGACACTATAGCCACTTCATCTGCACCAGCTACAGCTTCAGTGCAAGCAGCTCCAGCACCAACTCCACCAGCTCCATCCACATCAACTGAAGCCTTCGTCCTTGGCGTTCTCCGGACACCACCACCTGAAGACCAAGCTTGAGAGACGTTCTAGTGCTATGCATGTTCTATGAACTTTTTGGTAACTTGTTGCCAAAGGGGGAGAAAAATGTATAGATCATAGGCTTCGAGAGAGAGAGAGCGTTGCTTTTTATTCTCTCTTGCTTTGGTGGTTGAACTTTGTCTGTCTTTTGATTGCCTGAGATATTATGCTATTATCTGTGAGACATTGATGATCATGTGGTTGATCATAAGCTACACCTATGCTTGTTAGATGATATTATCTTACTTATCCTTATATGATCATTCACTTTGCTTGGTGATGAGTGCATGTATTTAATTCTTATCATTTTGAGCGCTCCACCAAGATGTATGTGACATGGAAGAGTAACCCACGATCCTAACTCATTGTGCATTTGTAGTCCAAAGCAAATCTTAAGATATGCACAAATTTAGGGGGAGCTCTTGCTTTTCACATACTTCTCAAAGCAACAATATCTTTCACTCTTATTATCATTTATCGAAGCTTTGATCTATATGTTGTCATCAATTACCAAAAAGGGGGAGATTGAAAGTGCAACTATCCCTGGGTGGTTCTGGTAATTCCTAAAAACATATAGCTCGTTGAGCTAACATTATTCCAAGATTAATATTTCAGGAAAAGCTCAATGAATGGCATGGCATGGATGAGGAAAGTGGATCCCTCAAAATTCTAAGGATAAAAAGTTTGGCTCAAGCTTGAAGCTCAAGACTCTACATTTTATATTTTAGTGATCCAAGATCACATTGAGTCTATAGGAAAAGCCAATACTATCGAGGAGGGATGAGGTGTTGCTTAATGGCTTGCTTGCTCAAAGTGCTTAGTGATATGCTCCAAAATCCTCAACTACCTTCCCACATCCACATATGACCTAAACCAAGAGTCAAACTCGGCCCCACCGATTCTTTCTATCCGGCGCCACCGAGTTTCAAATGTCATAGCCACTGCCACAAACCCTAGGCAAATTGGTCTCACCGATAGGGATCTCGGTCTCACCGAGATGGGATTGTAATCTCTCTGTTTCCCTTTGTAACGTTTCGGTCTTACCGAGATGAGCGATCGGTCCCATCGAGATTGCAATGTAAACTCTCTGTTTCCCTTTTGTAACACTTCGGTCTCACCGAGATGAGCGAATCGGTCCACCGAGTTTACCTGACCAACTCTCTGGTTAGCTTATTACCAAAATCGGTCCCACCGAGTTTGTGTAATCGGTCACACCGAGATTACGTTATGCCCTAACCCTAACCATATCGGTCCTACCGAGTTGCATCTCAGTCCCACCGAAAATCCTAACAGTCACTAGGTTTGCTGAATCGGTCCGACCGAGTTTAACCATTCGGTCCCACTGAGTTTGGCAAATTGTGTGTAACGGTTAGATTTCGTGTGGAGGCTATATATACCCCTCCACCCACTCTTCATTGGTGAAGAGAGCCATCAGAACATACCTATACTTCCAATACACATTTTCTTAGAGAGAACCACCTACACTTGTGTTGAGGTCAAGATATTCCATTCCAACCATATGAATCTTGATCTCTAGCCTTCCCCAAGTTGCTTTCCATTCAAATCTTCTTTCCACCAAATCCAAATCCTGTGAGAGAGAGTTGAGTGTTGGGGAGACTATCATTTGAAGCACAAGAGCAAGGAGTTCATCATCAACACACCATTTGTTACTTCTTGGAGAGTGGTGTCTCCTAGATTGGCTAGGTGTCACTTGGGAGCCTCCGACAAGATTGTGGAGTTCAACCAAGGAGTTTGTAAGGGCAAGGAGATCGCCTACTTCGTGAAGATCTACTGGTAGTGAGGCAAGTCCTTCGTGGGCGACGGCCATGATGGAATAGACAAGGTTGCTTCTTTGTGGACCCTTCATGGGTGGAGCCCTCCGTGGACTCACGCAACCGTTACCCTCCGTGGGTTGAAGTCTCCATCAACGTGGATGTACGATAGCACCACCTATTGGAACCACGACAAAAACATCCGTGTCTCCAATTGCGTTTGAGTTCTCCAAACCCTTCCCTTTACATTCTTGCAAGTTGCATGTTTTACTTTCCGCTGCTCATATACTCTTTTGCATGCTTGCTTGAATTGTGTGGAGATTGCTTGACTTGTGCTAAGATAGCTAAAATCTGCCAAGAACTAAAATTGGGAAAAGGCTAGATTTTTATTTGGTCAAGTAGTCTAATCACCCCCCCCCCCTCTAGACATACTTTCGATCCTACACCTGCTTTTGCTGCAATTAAGATAATTTGCCTCTGTCAGTTATGTGCATCGTCTTCCTTACATTTTGCCGATATGGTCAATATGACTCCTTAGGTTTCATTTGTTGGGGAGGCAGACAAAAACGATGATAACTAACATATTTTTATTTTCACTCACAATTATATTGTCATCAGATACAGTTGCTATCAGGTTAGTGTTTTGTGAGCTTCATCATGTCCCTTTATGGAACCTTTAAATGTTGATTATGATTTATCACTGCTGCTACTTTATGCAGACTATCGATGTTAATGTACTGAAGGAAGTCCAAAAGTCCTATCGATGCAGGAAAGACACTTGATTTGACAAATTTTATCAAGTGGAAACCAACAAATATTATGTTGTTCATGGCTTGATGTCTACCTAGACTATTCTTCACTTGAAACTTGGTAATAACGAGATTTGACTCTACTATTAAATCTGATGTCGCTAATTCGGTTCATAATATTATTGTCGTTATAATTTGCTGATGTAATACTTTGCCATAAACCAATATCAAATTATGAAGCATTGATATAACTTCCAACATGGTACTAGAGGATCATATCTGAATGTACTTCATTAATGGCCATCCAAAGATATACATTTGCTAGGAAAAGTTCACAATTTTAGTAAGAATAGGGCTGATAATTGGATCCTAGCTGAAAGATAAATAACTTCGAAATCTGATATTTTATGATGTTAACACAGCTTACAATGATTTCCATATAATGAACAGAGAAGAGAATAAGTGTTGCTGCGGCCATGACTTGAATAACAAAAAAATTCAAAAGATTGGTACTGGACTTTGATAATATATAAATTGTTTTGGTAGAGATTTAGAAATACTTCACATCTCTTTTTAGTGGATTTTGTGACAAGAGCAAGGGTTGAGAGTGAGGGAGTGGGGGTTGTGGTTGATTTGTTCAGTTACGGCTGTCTGAGCAGAATAATTTCCCTACTTTAGAAAAAGTTGCAAATTGCATTTCATTTGAGATGGCTTTGCAGCAAATTGGATGAGCGAGCGGTCATATTTTTTTTATCAGGTCAATTTTTTAGGATAAAACGGTAAATGCATTGGTTGGTTGTTTCAATAGTTAACAGCGGAGACAGTGGCGTATCATTACAACATGGCAATGGCTCGTGTTGTGGTTGATCTGTTTGAGAGGAATAATTTCTCTACTTTAGAAAAAGTGGCACATTGCATTTCATTTGAGATGACTTTGCATCAAATTGCAAGAGCAAGCAGCCATATTTTTTTCATCAGGTCATACAAAAAAATTAGGATAGAAGGGTAAATGCATTGGTTAGTTGTTTCAATAGTTAATAATAGAGACGGTGGCGTATCAGTTGCATGCCCAACAACGGATATCATATTTTTGTTTCGTGGTAATGCATGACATTCAATTGTATGTTATAACGTGGCAATAGGTCACGAGACATTGAATCTGCCTTCTGGGCTCAGGGGGCGTCATGGGCGACGCACGCCTCCTCCCCCTTGATGGTGGTTGTGGATCGACACGAACATGGAAGGAGGGGATCATGGTAGAGAGTAGACGGTTGGTGGCGGGGGGGCTCTTCCTTGATGGTCCATGGGAAAGTACGGTATGAAGGGCAGAGATGGTGAATTGAGTCTCATCCGGTTTTAAAGGAGAGGGTTCTAGCAAGAAATGTTCGTATACAGCAGGAAGGGGAGGGTCCGACATGAGAGAAGGGTGCGCGGTGGGGTGGGGTTTTATATTGTGACGCATGTTGGAGATAACATGGCGGTTAGTCCGGACAACAACATTGCTCGACCAAACTGTCTAGATGGTTGAATTTTGAGGAGCCCATAGGGCGTCCATTTGATGTCCGAACATGCCAAGACGTATGAAAGAGAAATGAGCTTCAACCTTATAGACGATCATAATCATTTGTTTAATTCATTTATAAGCATTGCAGTTCATAGCAACGCACGGGCATTCTACTAGTCATGCTAAATTGACAGAAGAAACTAAGATGTTTCATGAGAGTCTAGCTCTTGGGACAATGAACATACAACTTAATAATAATGTGGGGCCCTATTTTCAAAGTGCCAAAGGGGTCTGCCAAGGTGATCCACACTCCTCATTTATGTTCAATTTGGTTGTTGATTGCCTCATGAAAACGATCACTAATGCCCAGAAGAATAAATTGTTGGTGGGTTTAGCTTCTGATCTTATCCCAAAAGGGGTGGTGGTCCTGCAATACGCTGACGATACTATCGTATGCTTGGAACATGACATCGACAAAGTAGTTAATTTGAAGCTCCTATTATATATGTTTGAAATGATGTCTGGGCTAAAAGTTAATATTCAGAAAAGTGAAATCTTCAATGTGGGTGCCAACGAGAATATAGTGAAAGAATACGCTGATCTGTTTAACTGCGATATGGGCAGTTTCCCTATCAAATATCTTGGCAAGCCAGTCAGTTAATACTATACCCTCAGAAATTCTGACTAGGAATTTATCATGGTCAAATATGTTAAAAGATTCGAAGCCTGGATAGGAATGCTGCCTCCATGGGGGGAGGCTTACGTTGTTGGACTCGGTCGTTACTCAAATATCTATGTATCATATGTCTATGTGGCTTATGAATAAAACTTTCATTGAAAAACTTGACAAGCATAGAAGGAAGTTCTTTTGGAAAGGGTTTAATAAGAAGAGAAGATACCACCTTGTTACATGGAAGAGAATTTTTAGGTTGAGAGAGAAGGGAGGTCTCGGAGTTAAAGATCTCCGGAAACAAAACATCAGTTTAATGGTCAAGTGGTGGTGGAAACTTGAGACCCGAGAGGGGTTGTGGCAGGATATCATGCGTACACATTACTTGAGGAACAAAACTATGGCCTCGGTTGAGCCAAGATTTTTAGACTCCCCTTGCTGGAAAGCTCTTTTGAAATTTAAAACTTCCTACATCACTGGTAGGAAGATTAAAATTGAATCCGGAAACCTCACCAGGGTCTGGAAAGATCCCATTAATGGGTTGAGTCTGTTTCAAGAACAATACCCCATGTTGTTTGACATTTGTAATAACCAAGACTATATTGTTGATAAATTCGGTTCTATCGATGTTTGCACCTTCTTTACGATGAGGTTTATGAAGTAAATATGCCCTAGAGGTAATAATAAAGTTGTTATTCATATTTCCTTATATCATGATAAATGTTTATTATTCATGCTAGAATTGTATTAACCGGAAACTTAGTACATGTGTGAATACATAGACAAAAAGAGTGTCACTAGTTTGCCTCTACTTGACTAGCTCGTTGAATCAATGATTGTTAAGTTTCCTAACCATGGACATGAGTTGTCATTTGATTAACGGGGTCACATCATTAGAGAATGATGTGATTAACTTGACCCATCCGTTAGCGCGATGATCGTTTAGTTTGTTGCTAATGCTTTCTCCATAACTATACATGTTCCTATGACTATGAGATCATGCAACTCCCGAACACCGGAAGAACACTTTGTGTGCTACCAAACGTCACAACATAACTGGGAGATTATAAAGGTGCTCTACAGGTGTCTCCGATGGTGTTTGTTGAGTTGGCATGGATCAAGATTAGGATTTGTCACTCCAATTGTCGGAGAGGTATCTCTGGGCCCTCTCGGTAATGTACATCACAATAAGCCTTGTAAGCAATGTAGCTAATGAGTTAGTTACGGGATGTATCATTACGGAACGAGTAAAGAGACTTGCCGGTCACGAGATTAAACTAGGTATTGAGATACCGACGATCGAATCTCAGGCAAGTAACATACCGATGACAAAGGGAACAACGTATACCGTTATGCGGTTTGACCGATAAAGATCTTCGTAGAATATGTAGGAGCCAATATTACCATCCAGGTTCCACTATTGGTTATTGACCGGAGATGAGTCTCGGTCATGTCTACATAGTTCTCGAACCTGTAGGGTCCGCACGCTTAACGTTCAGTGACGATCGGTAATATGAGTTTATGTGTTTTGATTTACCGAAGGTAGTTCGGAGTCCCGGATTTGATCACGGACATCACGAGGAGTCTCAAAATGGTCGAGGCATAAAGATCGATATATTGGATGACTATATTTGGACTTCGGAAGGGTTCCAGGCAAGTTCGGATAAATACCGGAGTATTGGGGGTTACTGGAACCCCCGGGGGAGTGTAATGGGCCTATTGGGCCTTAGTGGAGAAAAGGAGGGGTGGCCAGGGCAGGCCGCACGCCCCCTCTCCCTCTAGTCCGAATTGGACAAGGAGGGGGCGGCGCCCCCCTTTCATTCCCCCTCTCTCCTCCTTCCCTCTCTCCTACTCCTACTCTTGGAAGGCTTGGAGTCCTACTCCCGGTGGGAGTAGGACTCCCCTTGGGGCGCGACTAGGAGGGCCGGCCTCTGCCCCTCCTCCACTCCTTTATATACGGGGAGGGGGGCACCCCATAGACACACAAGTTGATCATTGATCTTTTAGCCGTGTGCGGTGCCCCCCTCCACCATAATCCACCTTGGTCATATCGTAGCGGTGCTTAGGCGAAGCCCTGCGTCGGTAGCTTCATCAACACCGTCATCACGCCGTCGTGCTGATGGAACTCTCCATTGAAGCCCTACTGCATCGTGAGTTCGTGGGACGTCACCGAGCTGAACGTGTGTAGATTGCGGAGGTGCCATACATTCGGTACTAGGATCGATCGATCGTGAAGACGTACGACTACATCAACCGTGTTGTCATAACGCTTCCTCTTACGGTCTACGAGGGTACATGGACGACACTCTCCCCTCTCGTTCCTATGCATCACCATGAGCTTGCGTGTGCGTAGGAAAATTTTGAAATTACTATGTTCCCCAACAGTGGCATCCGAGTCAGGTTTATGCGTAGATGTCATATGCATGAGTAGAACACAAAGGAGTTGTGGGTGTGGGTATATACATATTGCTTGCCGTCACTAGTTGATTCTTGATTCAGCGACATTGTTGGATGAAGCGGCCCAGACCGACATTACGCATACGCATACGCGAGACTGGTTCTACTAACATGCTTTGCACACAGGTGGCTAGTGGGTGTCTGTTTCTCCAGCTTTAGTTGAATCGGATTCAATGAACAGGGTTCTTTTTGAAGATCAAAAAGCAATCACTATACCGGATTGTGGTTTTTGATGCGTAGGTAAGAACGGTTCTTGCTCAGCCCCTAGCAGCCACGTAAAAGTTGCAACAACAAAGTAGAGGACATCTAACTTGTTTTTGTAGGGCATGTTGTGATGTGATATGGTCAAGACATGATGCTAAATTTTATTGTATGAGATGATCATGTTTTGTAACACAGTTATCGGCAACTGGCAGGAGCCATATGGTTGTCGCTTTATTGTATGAAATGCAATCGCCATGTAATTGCTTTACCTTATCACTAAGCGATAGCGATAGTCGTAGAGGCAATAGTTGGCGAGACGACAACGATGCTTCGATGGAGATCAAGGTGTCAAGCTGGTGACGATGGTGATCCTGGCGGTGCTTTGGAGATGGAGATAAAAGGCACAAGATGATGATGGCCATATCATATCACTTATATTGATTGCATGTGATGTTTATCCTTTATACATCTTATTTTGCTTAGTTTGGCGGTAGCATTATAAGATGATCTCTCACTAAATTTCAAGGTATAAGTGTTCTCCCTGAGTATGCACCATTGCTACAGTTTGTCGTGCCGAGACACCACGTGATGATCGGGTGTGATAAGCTCTATGTTCACATACAACGGGTGCAAGCCAGTTTTGCACACACAGAATACTCAGGTTAAACTTGACGAGCCTAGTATATGCAAATATGGCCTCGGAACACTGGAGACCGAAAGGTCGAGCATGAATCATATAGTAGATATGATCAACATAGTGATGTTCACCATTGAAAACTACTCCATCTCACGTGATGATCGGACATGGTTTAGTTGATATGGATCACATGATCACTTAGATGATTAGAGAGATGTCTATCTAAGTGGGAGTTCTTAAGTAATTTGATTAATTGAACTTTAATTTATCATGGACTTAGTACCTGATAGTATTTTGCATGTCTATGCTGTTGTAGATAGATGGCACGTGCTGTTGTTCCATTGAATTTTAATGCGTTCCTAGAGAAATGTAAGTTGAAAGATGATGGTAGCAACTACACGGACTGGATCCGTAACTTGAGGACTATCCTCATTGCTGCATAGAAGAATTACGTCCTGGAAGCACCGGTAGGTGAAAAACCCGTTGCGGGAGCAACAACAGATGTTATGAACACCTGGCAGAGCAAAGCTGATGACAACTCGATAGTTCAGTGTGCCATGCTTTACGTCTTAGAACCGGGACTTCAACGACGTTTTGAACGTCATGGAGCATATGAGATGTTCCAGGGGTTGAAGTTAATATTTCAAGAAAATTCCCGGATTGAGAGATATGAAGTCTCCAATAAGTTCTGTAGCTGCAAGATGGAGGAGAATAGTTCTGTCAGTGAACATATACTTAGAATGTCTGGGTACCACAACCACTTGACTCAACTGGGAGTTAATCTTCCTGATGATAGTGTCATTGACAGAGTTCTTCAATCATTGCCACCAAGCTACAGGAGCTTCGTGATGAACTATAATATGCAAGGGATGGATAAGACGATTCCCGAGCTCTTTGCAATGCTAAAGGTTGCGGAGGTAGAAATCAAGAAGGAACATCAAGTGTTGATGGTCAACAAGACCACCAGTTTCAAGAAAATGGGTAAAGGGAAGAAGGGGAACTTCAAGAAGAACAACAAGCAAGTTGCTGCTCAAGTGAAGAAACCCAAGTCTGGACCTAAGCCTGAGACTGAGTGTTTCTACTGCAAAGGAACTGGTCACTGGAAGCGGAACTGTCCCAAGTATTTGGCAGAGAAGAAGGATGGCAAAGTGAAAGGTATATTTGATATACATGTTATTGATGTGTACCTTAGTAATGCTCGCAGTAGTGCCTGGGTATTTGATATTGGTTCAGTTGCTAACATTTGCAACTCGAAATAGGGGCTACGGATTAAGCGAAGATTGGCTAAGGACGAGGTGACGATGCGCGTGGCATATGGTTCCAAAGTCGATGTGATCGTCGTAGGCACGCTACCTCTACATCTACCTTCGGGATTAGTATTAGACCTAAATAATTGTTATTTGGTTCTAGCGTTGAGCATGAACATTATATCTGGATCTTGTTTGATGCGAGACGGTTATTCATTTAAATCAGAGAATAATGGTTGTTCTATTTATATGAGTAATATCTTTTATGGTCATGCACCCCTGATGAGTGGTCTATTTTTACTAAATCTTGATAGTAGTGATACACATGTTCATAGTATTGAAGCCAAAAGATGTAGAGTTGATAATGATAGTGCAACTTATTTGTGGCACTGCCGTTTAGGTCATATTGGTGTAAAGCGCATGAAGAAACTCCATTCTGATGGACTTCTGGAATCACTTGATTATGAATCACTTGGTACTTGCGAACCATGCCTCATGTGTAAGATGACTAAAACTCCGTTCTCCGGAACAATGGAGCGAGCAACAGATTTATTGGAAATCATACATACTGATGTATGTGGTCCAATGAACATTGAAGCTCCTGGCGGATATTGTTATTTTCTCACCATCGCAGATGATTTGAGCAGATATGGGTATATCTACTTAATGAAACATAAGTCTGAAACATTTGAAAAGTTCAAAGAATTTCAGAGTGAAGTGGAAAATCATTGTAACAAGAAAATCAAGTTTCTACGATCTGATCGTGGAGGAGAATATTTGAGTTATGAGTTTGGACTTCATTTGAAACAATGTGAAATAGTTTCGCAACTCACGCCACCTGGAACACCACAGCATAATGGTGTGTCCGAACGTCGTAATCGTTCTTTACTAGATATGGTGCGATCTATGATGTCTCTCACTGAATTACCGCTATCGTTTTGGGGTTAAGCTTTAGAGACACCTGCATTCACGTTAAATAGGGCACCATCTAAATCCGTCGAGACGACACCTTATGAACTATGGTTTAGCAAGAAACCCAAGTTGTCGTTTCTTAAAGTTTGGGGCTGCGATGCTTATGTGAAAAAGCTTCAACCTGATAAGTTCGAACCCAAATCGGAGAAATGTGTCTTCATAGGATACCCAATGGAGACTGTTGGGTACACCTTCTATCACAGATCCGAAGGCAAGGTATTTGTTGCTAAGAATGGATCCTTTCTAGAGAAGGAGTTTCTCTCGAAAGAAGTGAGTGGGAGGAAAGTAGAACTTGACGAGGTAATTGTACCTTCTCCCTTATTGGAAAATTGTTCATCACTGAAATTAGTTCCAGTGATTCCTACACTAGTAAGTGAGGAAGCTAATGATGATGATCATGAAACTTCTGATCAAGTTACTACCGAACCTCGTAGGTCAACCAAAGTAAGATCCACACCAGAGTGGTACAGTAATCCTGTTCTGTAAGTCATGTTACTTGACCATGACGAACCTACGAACTATGAGGAAGCGATGATGAGCCCAGATTCCGCAAAATCGCTTGAAGCCATGAAATCTAAGATGGGATCCATGTATGAGAACAAAGTATGGACTTTGGTTGACTTGCCCGAAGATCGGCAGGCCATAGAGAATAAATGGATCTTCAAGAAGAAGACTGACGCTGATGGTAATGTTACTGTCTACAAAGTGTTGGAAATATGCCCTAGAGGCAATAATAAATTGATTATTATTATATTTCCTTGTTCATGATAATCGTTTATTATCCATGCTAGAATTGTATTGATAGGAAACTCAGATACATGTGTGGATACATAGACAACACCATGTCCCTAGTAAGCCTCTAGTTGACTAGCTCATTGATCAATAGATGGTTACGGTTTCCTGACCATGGACATTGGATGTCGTTGATAACGGGATCACATCATTAGGAGAATGATGTGATGGACAAGACCCAATCCTAAGCCTAGCACAAGATCATGTAGTTCGTATGCTAAAGCTTTTCTAATGTCAAGTATCATTTCCTTAGACCATGAGACTGTGCAACTCCCGGATATCGTAGGAGTGCTTTGGGTGTGCCAAACGTCACAACGTAACTGGGTGGCTATAAAGGTACATTACAGGTATCTCCAAAAGTGTCTGTTGGGTTGGCACGAATCGAGACTGGGATTTGTCACTCCGTGTAAACGGAGAGGTATCTCTGGGCCCACTCGGTAGGACATCAACATAATGTGCACAATGTGATCAAGGAGTTGATCACGGGATGATGTGTTACGAAACGAGTAAAGAGACTTGCCGGTAACGAGATTGAACAAGGTATCGGGATACCGATGATCGAATCTCGGGCAAGTATCGTACCGCTAGACAAAGGGAATTGTGTACGAAATTGATTAAGTCCTTGACATCGTGGTTCATCTGATGAGATCATCGTGGAACATGTGGGAGCCAACATGGGTATCCAGATCCCGCTGTTGGTTATTGGCCGGAGAGTCGTCTCGGTCATGTCTACGTGTCTCCCGAACCCGTAGGGTCTACACACTTAAGGTTCGGTGACGCTAGGGTTATAGAGATATTAGTATGCGGTAACCCGAAAGTTGTTCGGAGTCCCGGATGAGATCCCGGACGTCAAGAGGAGTTCCGGAATGGTCCGGAGGTAAAGAATTATATATAGGAAGTGCTATTTCGGCCATCGGGACAAGTTTCAGGGTCACCGGTATTGTACCGGGACCACCGGAAGGGTCCCGGGGGTCCACTGGGTGGGGCCACCTGCCCTGGGGGGCCACATGGGCTGTAGGGGGTGTGCCTTGGCCTGTATGGGCCAAGGGCACCAGCCCCAAGAGGCCCATGCGCCAAGAGATAAGGGAAAGGAAGAGTCCTAAAGGGGGAAGGCACCTCCGAGGTGCCTTGGGGAGGAGGGACTCCTCCCTGGCCGCACCCTTCCTTGGAGGAAGGGCCAAGGCTGCGCCCCCCCCCCCCTCTCCCTTGGCCCTATATATAGTGGGGGGGAGGGAGGGCAACCAAACCTAAGCCCTGGCGCCTCCCTCTCCCTCCCATGACACTTCTCCCTCCTCCCGCGGCGCTTGGCGAAGCCCTGTTGGAATCCCGCTACTTCCACCACCACGCTGTCATGCTGCTGGATCTCCATCAACCTCTCCTCCCCCCTTGCTGGATCAAGAAGGAGGAGACATCGCTGCTCCGTATGTGTGTTGAACACGGAGGTGTCGTCCGTTCGGCGCTAGGATCATCGGTGATTTGGATCACGACGAGTACGACTCCATCAACCCCGTTATCTTGAACGCTTCCGTGCGCGATCTACAAGGGTATGTAGATCCACTCCTCCCTCATTGCTAGATGACTCCATAGATTGATCTTGGTGACACGTAGGAAAATTTTGAATTATTGCTACGTTCCCCAACAGTGGCATCATGAGCTAGGTCTATAAGTAGTTTCTATGCACGAGTAGAACACAAAGTAGTTGTGGGCATTGATTTTGTTCAATATGCTTACCGTTACTAGTCCAATCTTGATTCGGTGGCATTGTGGGATGAAGCGGCCCGGACCGACCTTACACGTACTCTTACGTGAGACTGGTTCCACCGACTGACATGCACTAGTTGCATAAGGTGGCTAGCGGGTGTCTGTCTCTCCCACTTTAGTCGGATCAGATTCGATGAAAAGGGTCCTTATGAAGGGTAAATAGCAATTGTCATATCACGTTGTGGTTTTTGCGTAGGTAAGAAACGTTCTTGCTAGAAACCCATAGCAGCCACGTAAAACATGCAAACAACAATTAGAGGACGTCTAACTTGTTTTTGCAGGGTATGCTATGTGATGTGATATGACCAAAGGATGTGATGAATGATATATGTGATGTATGAGATGATCATGTTCTTGTAATAGGAATCACGACTTGCATGTCGATGAGTATGACAACCGGCAGGAGCCATAGGAGTTGTCTTTATTTATTTATGACCTGCGTGTCAACATAAACATCATGTAATTACTTTACTTTATTGCTAACCGTTAGTTGTAGTAGTAGAAGTAATAGTTGGCGAGACAACTTCATGAAGACACGATGATGGAGATAATGATCATGGAGCCCCGAAGATGGAGATCAAGAGGAGAAAAGTGATGATGGCCATATCATGTCACTATTTGATTGCATGTGATGTTTATCATGTTTTTGCATCTTGTTTACTTAGAACGACGGTAGTAAATAAGATGATCCCTCATAATAATTTCAAGAAAGTGTTCCCCTAACTGTGCACCATTGCGACAGTTCATTGTTTCGAAGCACCACGTGATGATCGGGTGTTAGACTCTAACATTCACATACAACGGGTGTAAGATAGATTTACACATGCGAAACACTTAGGTTAACTTGACGAGCCTAGCATGTACAGACATGGCCTCGAAACACAAGAGACCGAAAGGTCGAGGATGAGTCGTATGGTAGATACGACCAACATGAAGATGTTCACCGATGTTGACTAGTCCGTCTCACGTGATGATCGGACACGGCCTAGTTGACTCGGATCATGTAATCACTTAGATGACTGGAGGGATGTCTATCTGAGTGGGAGTTAATAAGATGAAGTTAATTATCCTGAACATAGTCAAAAGGTCTTCGCAAATTATGTCGTAGCTCGCGCTTCAGTTCTACTGTTTAGATATGTTCCTAGAGAAAAATTAGTTGAAAGTTGATAGTAGCAATTATGCGGACTAGGTCCGTAAACTGAGGATTGTCCTCATTGCTTCATAGAAGGCTTATGTCCTTAATGCACCGCTCAGTGTGCTAAACCTCGAATGTCGTCTGTGGATGTTGCAAACATCTGACATACACGTTTTGATGACTACATGATAGTTCAGTGTGTAATGCTAAATGGTTTAGAATTGAGGCACCAAAGACGTTTTTGAAACATCGCAGAACATATGAGATGTTCCAAGGACTGAAATTGGGATTTCAGGCTCGTGCCCACGTTAAGAGGTATAAGACCTCCGACGATTTTTCTTAGCCTGCAAACTAAGGGAGAAAAGCTCAATTGTTGAGCTTGTGCTCAGATTGTCTGAGTACAACAATCGCTTGAATCGAGTGGGAGTTGATCTTCCAGATGAAATAGTGATGGTTCTCCGAAGTCATTACCACCAAGCTGCTTGAGCTTCGTGATGAACTATAATATATCAGGGACATATATGATGATCCTTGAGATATTCGCGATGTTTGACACCACAAAAGTAGAGATCAAGAAGGAGCATCAATTGTTGATGGTTTGTGAAACCACTAGTTTCAAGAAGGGCAAGGGCAAAAAGGGATGCTTCATGAAACGGCAAATCAGCTGCTGCTCTAGTGAAGAAACCCAAGGTTGAACCCAAACCCGAGACTAAGTGCTTCTGTAATAAGGGGAACAGCCACTGGAGCAGAATTACCCTAGATACTTGGTAGATGAGAAGGCTGTCGATAGAAGTATATTGGATATACATTATGTTAATGTGTACTTTACTAGTACTCCTAGTAGCACCAGGGTATTAGATACCGGTTCGGTTACTAAGTGTTAGTAACTCGAAACAAAAGCTACGGAATAAACGGAGACTAGCTAAAGGTGAGATGACGATATGTGTTGGAAGTATTTCCAAGGTTGATCAAATATCGTACGCTCCCTCTACCATCGAGATTGGTGTTTGCGTTGAGCATAGACATGATTGGATTATGTCTACCGCAATACGGTTATTCATTTAAGGAGAATAATGGTTACTCTGTTTATTTGAATAATACCTTCAATGGTCTTACACCTAAAATGAATGGTTTATTGAATCTCGATCATAGTGATACACATGTTCATGCCAAAAGATAGTAATGATAGTACCACCTACTTGTGGCACTGCCACGTACGTCATATCGGTATAAAACGCATGAAGAAGCTCCATGTTGATGGATCTTTGGGCTCACTCGTTTTTGAAAAGTTTGAGACATGCGAACCATGTCTATTGGTGTATATGCATGAAGAAACTCCATGCAAATGGACCGTTTTGACTCACTTGATTTTGAATCACTTGGGACATGCAAATCATACCACATGGGCAAGATGACTGAAAGCCTCATTTTCAGTAAAATGAAACTAGAAAGCAACTTGTTGGAAGTAATACATTTTGATGTGTGCAGTCCAATGAGTGCTGAGGCATGTAGTGGATATCGTTATGTTCTTACTTCACAGATGATTTGAGTAGATGTTGAGTATATTTACTTGATGAATCACGAGTCTGAATTATTGAAAGGTTCAAGTAATTTCAGGGTGAAGTTGAAAGATTGTCGTGACAAGAGGATAAAATATCTATGATATGATCATAGAGATGAATATCTGAATTACGAGTTTGGCACAGATTTAAGACATTGTGGAAATTGTTTCACAACTAATACAGCCTGGAACACCATAGTGTGATGGTGTGTCCGAACATCATAACTGCACCCTATTGGATATGATGCATACCATGATGTCTCTTATCGAATTACCACGATAGTTTATGGGTTAGGCATTAAAGACAACCACATTCACTTTAAATAGGGCACCACGTAATTCCGATGAGATGACACCGTATGAACTATGGTTTAGAGAAACCTAAGCTGTCATTTCTTAAAAGTTTGGGGCTGCGACGCTTATGTGAAAAGTTTTAGGCTGATAAGCTCGAACCCAAAGCGGATAAATGCATCTTCATAGGACACCCAAAACAGTTGGGTATACCTCCTGTCTCAGATTCGAAAGCAATAAGGGGATTGTTTCTAGAACCGGGTCCTTTCTCGAGGAAAAGTTTCTCTCGAAAGAATTGAGTGGGAGGATGGTGGAGACCTGATGAGGTTATTGAACCGTCTCTTCAACTAGTGTGTGACAGGGCACAGGGAGTTGTTCCTGTGGCACCTACACCAATTGAAGTGGAAGCTTATGATAGTGATCATGAAACTTCAGATCAAGTCACTACCAAACCTCGTGGGATGACAAGGATGCATACTACTTCAGAGTGGTACGTGATCCTGTCTTGGAAGTCATGTTGCTAGACAACAATGAACCTACGAGCCATGGAGAAGCGATGGTGGGCCCGGATTCCGATAAATGGCTCGAGGCCATAAAATCCGAGATAGGATCCATGTATGAAAACAAAGTGTAGACTTTGGAAGAACTACTTGATGGTCGTAAGGCTGTTAGGTACATATGGATTTTAAAAGGAAGACGGACAATGATGGTAAGTATCACCATTAAGAAAGCTTGACTTGTCGTTAAGATGTTTTCCGACAAGTTCAAGGAGTTGACTACGATGAGACTTTCTCACTCGTAGCGATGCTAAGAGTCTGTTGGAATTATATTAGCGATTACTGCATTATTTATGAAATCTTGCAGATAGGATGTCAAAACATTGTTTCCTCGACGATTTTCTTGAGGAAAGGTTGTATGTGATACAACCGAAAGGTTTTGTCAATCCTGAAAGATGCTAATAAGTATGCAAAGCTCCAGCAATCCTTCTAAGGACTGGAGTAAGCATCTCGGAGTTGGAATGTACGCTTTGATGAGATGATCAAAGATTTTGGGTTTATATAAAGTTTATGAGAAACTTGTATTTCCAAAGAAGTGAGTGGGAGTACTATAGAATTTCTGATAAATATATGTTGTTGACATATTGCTGATCAGAAATGACATAGAATTCTAGAAAGCATATAAGGTTATTTGGAAGGTATTTTTCAATGGAAAGCCTGGATTAAGCTACTTGAACATTGAGCATCAAGATCTATAAGGATAGATCAAAATTCTTAATGGTACTTTCAAATGAGCACATACCTTGACATGATCTTGAAGGTGTTCAAGGTGGACCAGTCAAAGAAGGAGTTCTTGCCTGAGTTGTAAGGTATGAAGTTAAGATTTAAAGCTCGACCGCGGCAGAAGAAAGAGGAAGGACGAAGGTCGTCCCCTATTCTTTTGTCATAGGCTCTATACGGTATGCCATGCTGAGTACCGCACCTGATGTGTGCCTTGCCACATATCTGGCAAGAGGGTACAAAGGTAATCTAGGAGTAGATCACCAGATAGCGGTCTAAATTATCCTTAGAGGAATAAGGATATGTTTCTCGGTTATGGAGGTGATAAAGAGTTCGACGTAAAGAGTTACGTCGATGCAAGCTTAACACCTATCCGGATAGCTCTGAGTAGAGATACTGGATACGTATAATGGAGCAACAATTTACTATAGCTCCAAGTAGAACAGTTATTTGAAATGGCTCCAAATATAGCGTAGTAGCTACATCTACAAGATGACATAGAGATTTGCGAAGTACATACGGATCTGAAAGATTCAGACCCGTTGACTATAACATCTCTCACAAGCATAACATGTTCAAACCCAGAACTCATCGAGTGTTAATCACATGGTAATGTGAACTAGATTATTGACTCTAGTAAACTCTTTGGGTGTTAGTCACATGGGGATGTGACCTTGAGTGTTAATCACATATCGATGTGAACTGGATTATTGACTCTAGTGCAAGTGGGAGACTGTTGGAAATATGCCCTAGAGGCAATAATAAATTGATTATTATTATATTTCCTTGTTCATGATAATCGTTTATTATCCATGCTAGAATTGTATTGATAGGAAACTCAGATACATGTGTGGATACATAGACAACACCATGTCCCTAGTAAGCCTCTAGTTGACTAGCTTGTTGATCAATAGATGGTTACGGTTTCCTGACCATGGACATTGGATGTCGTTGATAACGGGATCACATCATTAGGAGAATGATGTGATGGACAAGACCCAATCCTAAGCCTAGCACAAGATCATGTAGTTCGTATGCTAAAGCTTTTCTAATGTCAAGTATCATTTCCTTAGACCATGAGATTGTGCAACTCCCAGATACCGTAGGAGTGCTTTGGGTGTGCCAAACGTCACAACATAACTGGGTGGCTATAAAGGTACATTACAGGTATCTCCGAAAGTGTCTGTTGGGTTGGCACGAATCGAGACTGGGATTTGTCACTTCGTGTAAAAGGAGAGGTATCTCTGGGCCCACTCGGTAGGACATCATCATAATGTGCACAATGTGATCAAGGAGTTGATCACGGGATGATGTGTTACGAAACG
Organism: Triticum dicoccoides; assembly: GCF_002162155.2. Classification (NCBI taxonomy): domain Eukaryota; kingdom Viridiplantae; phylum Streptophyta; class Magnoliopsida; order Poales; family Poaceae; genus Triticum; species Triticum dicoccoides. The sequence continues at coordinate 639,330,263 of NC_041386.1, forward strand.
AGTAAAGAGACTTGCCGGTAACGAGATTGAACAAGGTATCGGGATACCGACGATCGAATCTCGGGCAAGTATCATACCGCTAGACAAAGGGAATTGTATACGGAATTGATTAAGTCCTTGACATCGTGGTTCATCCGATGAGATCATCGTGGAACATGTGGGAGCCAACATGGGTATCCAGATCCCGCAGTTGGTTATTGGCCAAAGAGTCGTCTCGGTCATGTCTACGTGTCTCCCGAACCCGTAGGGTCTACACACTTAAGGTTCGGTGACGCTAGGGTTATAGAGTTATTAGTATGTGGTAACCTGAAAGTTGTTCGAAGTCCCGGATGAGATCCCGGATGTCACGAGGAGTTCCGGAATGGTCCGGAGGTAAAGAATTATATATAGGAAGTGCTATTTCGGCCATCGGGACAAGTTTCGGGGTCACCGGTATTGTACCGGGACCACCGGAAGGGTCCCGGGGGTCCACCGGGTGGGGCCACCTGCCCCGGGGGGCCACATGGGCTGTAGGGGGTGCGCCTTGGCCTGTATGGGCCAAGGGCACCAGCCCCAAGAGGCCCATGCGCCAAGAGATAAGGGAAAGGAAGAGTCCTAAAGGGGGAAGGCACCTCCGAGGTGCCTTGGGGAGGAGGGACTCCTCCCTGGCCGCACCCTTCCTTGGAGGAAGGGCCAAGGCTGCGCCCCCCCCCCCCCTCTCCCTTGGCCCTATATATAGTGGGGGGAAGGGAGGGCAACCAAACCTAAGCCCTGGCGCCTCCCTCTCCCTCCCATGACACTTCTCCCTCCTCCCGCAGCGCTTGGCGAAGCCCTGTTGGAATCCCGCTACTTCCACCACCACGCCGTCGTGCTGCTGGATCTCCATCAACCTCTCCTCCCCCTTGCTGGATCAAGAAGGAGGAGACGTCGCTGCTCCGTACGTGTGTTGAACACGGAGGTGCCGTCCGTTCGGCGCTAGGATCATCGGTGATTTGGATCACGACGAGTACGACTCCATCAACCCCGTTCTCTTGAATGCTTCCGCGCGCGATCTACAAGGGTATGTAGATCCACTCCTCCCTCGTTGCTAGATGACTCCATAGATTGATCTTGGTGACACGTAGGAAAATTTTGAATTATTGCTACGTTCCCCAACACAAAGCTCGACTTGTTGCGAAAGGTTTTCGACAAGTTCAAGGAGTTGACTGCGATGAGACCTTCTCACCTGTAGCGATGCTTAAGTCCGTCCAAATCATGTTAGCAATTGTCGCATTTTATGATTATGAAATTTGGCAAATGGATGTCAAAACTGAATTCCTTAATGGATATCTTAAAGAAGAGTTGTATATGATGCAACCAGAAGGTTTTGTTGATCCAAAAGGTCCTAACAAAGTGTGCAAGCTCTAGCGATCCATTTATGGACTGGTGCAAGCCTCTCAGAGTTGGAATATACGCTTTGATAGTGTGATCAAAGCATATGGTTTTATACAGACTTTTGGAGAAGCTTGTATTTACAAGAAAGTGAGTGGGAGCTCCGTAGCATTTCTGATATTATATGTAGATGACATATTGTTAATCGGAAATGATACTGAATTTCTGAATAGCATAAAAGGATACTTGAATAAGAATTTTTCAATGAAAGACCTCGGTGAAGTTGCTTATATATTGGGCATCAAGATCTATAGAGATAGATCAAGACGCTTAATTGGAATTTCACAAAGCACATACCTTGGTAAAGTTTTAAAGAAGTTTAAAATGGATCAGGCAAAGAAAGGGTTCTTGCCTGTATTACAAGGTGTGAAGTTGAGTCAGACTCAATGCCCGACCACTGCAGAAGATAGAGAGAAAATGAAAGGTGTTCCCTATGCTTCAGCCATAGACTCTATCATGTATGCAATGTTGTGTACCAGACCTGATGTGTGCCTTGCTATAAGTTTAGCGGGGAGGTACCAGAGTAATCCAGGAGTGGATCACTGGACAGCGGTCAAGAACATCCTGAAATACCTGAAAAGGACTAAGGATATGTTTCTCATATATGGAGGTGACAAAGAGCTCCTCGTAAACGGTTATGTCGATGCAAGCTTCGACACTGATCTGGATTACTCTAAGTCACAGACCGGATACGTGTTTTTATTAAATGGAGGAGCTGTCAGTTGGTGCAGTTCCAAGCAAAGCGTTGTGGCGGGATCTACGTGTGAAGCAGAATACATAGCTGCTTCGGAAGCAGCAAATGAAGGAGTCTAGATGAAGGAGTTCATATCTGATCTAGGTGTCATACCTAGTGCATCGGGTCCAATGAAAATCTATTGCGACAATACTGGTGCAATTGCCTTGGCAAAGGAATTCATATTTCACAAAAGTACCAAGCACATCAAGAGACGCTTCAATTCCATCCGCGACCAAGTCAAGGAGGGAGACATAGAGATTTGCAAGATACATACGGATCTAAATGTTGCAGACCCGTTGACTAAGCCTCTCTCACGAGAAAAACATGATCAGCACCAATACTCCATGGGTGTTAGAATCATTACAATGTAATATAGATTATTGACTTTAGTGCAAGTGGGAGACTGAAGGAAATATGCCTTAGAGGCAATAATAAAGTTGTTATTCATATTTACTTATATCATGATAAATGTTTATTATTCCTGCTAGAATTGTATTAACCGGAAACTTAGTACATGTGTGAATACATAGACAAACAGAGTGTCACTAGTTTGCCTCTACTTGACTAGCTCGTTGAATCAATGATGGTTAAGTTTCCTAACCATGGACATGAGTTGTCATTTGATTAACGGGATCACATCAATAGAGAATGATGTGATTGACTTGACCCATCCGTTAGCTTAGCACAATGATCATTTAGGTTGTTGCTATTGCTTTCTCCATAACTATACATGTTCCTATGACTATGAGATCATGCAACTCCCGAATATCGGAGGAACACTTTGTGTGCTACCAAATGTCACAATGTAACTGGGTGATTATAAAGGTGCTCTACCGGTGTCTCCGATGGTGTTTGTTGAGTTGGTATGGATCAAGATTAGGATTTGTCACTCCGATTGTCGGAGATGTATCTCTGGGCCCTCTCGGTAATGTACATAACAATAAGCCTTGCAAGCAATGTAGCTAATGAGTTAGTTACGGGATGTATCATTATGAAACGAGTAAAGAGACTTGCCGGTCACGAGATTCAACTAGGTATTGAGATACCGACGATCGAATCTCGGGCAAGTAACATACCGATGACAAAGGGAACATCGTATACCGTTATGCGGTTTGACCGATAAAGATCTTCGTAGAATATGTAGGAGCCAATATGAGCATCCAGGTTCCGCTATTGGTTATTGACCGGAGATGAGTCTTGGCCATGTCTACATAGTTCTTGAACCTGTAGGGTCCGCACGCTTAACGTTCGGTGACGATCGATAATATGAGTTTATGTGTTTTGATGTACCGAAGGTAGTTCGGAGTCCCGGATTTGATCACGGACATGAAGGGGAGTCTCGAAATGGTCTAGACATAAAGATCGATATATTGGATGACTATATTTGGACTTCGGAAGGGTTCCGGGCAAGTTCGGATAAATACCGGAGTACCGGGGGGTTACCAGACCCCCCCCCCCCCCGGAGTGTAATGGGCCTATTGGGCCTTAGTGGAGAAGAGGAGGGGTGGCTAGGGCAGGCCACGTGCCCCCTCTCCCTCTAGTCCGAATTGGACAAGGAGGTGAAGGAAATATGCCCTAGAGGCAATAATAAAGTTATTATTTATTTCCTTATATTATGATAAAAGTTTATTATTCATGCTAGAATTGTATTATCCGGAAACATAATACTTGTGTGAATACACAGACAAACTAAACATCACTAGTGTGCCTCTACTTGACTAGCTCGTTAATCGAAGATGGTTATGTTTCCTAACCATAGACATGTGTTGTCATTTGATTAACGGGATCACATCATTAGGAGAATGATGTGATTGACATGACCCATTCCATTAGCTTAGCACCCGATCCTTTAGTATGTTGCTATTGCTTTCTTCATGACTTATACATGTTCCTATGACTATGAGATTATGCAACTCCCATTTTCCGGAGGAACACTTTGTGTGCTACCAAACGTCACAACGTAACTGGGTGATTATAAAGGAGCTCTATAGGTGTCTCCAAAGGTACATGTTGGGTTGGCGTATTTCGAGATTAGGATTTGTCACTCCGATTGTCGGAGAGGTATCTCTGGGCCCTCTCGGTAATGCACATCACATAAGCCTTGCAAGCATTGCAACTAATGAGTTAGTTGCGAGATGATGTATTACGAAACGAGTAAAGAGACTTGCCGGTAACGAGATTGAACTAGGTATTGAGATACCGACGATCGAATCTCGGACAAGTAACATACCGATGACAAAGGGAACAAAGTATGTTGTTATGCGGTCTGACCGATAAAGATCTTCGTAGAATATGTGGGAGCCAATATGAGCATCCAGGTTCCGCTATTGGTTATTGACCGGAGACATGTCTCGGTCATGTCTACATTGTTCTCGAACCCGTAGGGTCCGCACGCTTAACGTTACGATGACAGTTT
>NC_041386.1:639335196-639342369 GCF_002162155.2 Triticum dicoccoides
GTGGAGAGAGAGAGGGGCGGCCAGGGTGGGCCGCACGCCCCCTCCCCCTTTGGTCCGAATTGGACTAGGAGAGGAGGGGCGCCCCCCTTTCCTTCTTCCTCTCCCCCTTCCTTTCCCCCTCCTAGTAGGAGTAGGAAAGAGGGGAATCCTACTCCTACTAGGAAGAGGACTCCTCCTCCTTGGCGCGCCCAAGGGCCGGCCGGCCTCCCCCATTGCTCCTTTATATACGGGGGCAGGGGGGTACCTCTAGACACACAAGTTGATCCTCGTGATCGTTTTCTTAGCCATGTGTGGTGCCCCCCTCCACCATACTCCTCGATAATATTGTAGCGGTGCTTAGGCGAAGCCCTGCGACGGTAGAACATCAAGATCGTCACCACGCCGTCGTGCTGACGAAACTCTTCCCCGACACTTTGCTGGATCAGAGTCCGGGTATCATCATCGAGCTGAACGTGTGCTAAAACTCGGAGGTGCCGTAGTTTCGGTGCTTGATCAGTCGGGCCGTGAAGACTTACGACTACATCAACCGCGTTGTCATAACGCTTCCGTTGTCGGTCTACGAGGGTACGTAGACAACACTCTCCCCTCTTGTTGTTATGCATCACCATGATCTTGCGTGTGCGTAGGAAAATTTTGAAATTACTACGTTCCCCAACAGTGGTATCAGAGCCTAGGTTTTATGCGTTGATGTTGTGCACGAGTAGAACACAAGTGAGTTGTGGGCGATATAAGTCATACTTCTTACCAGCATGTCATACTTTGGTTCGGCGGTATTGTTGGATGAAGCGGCCCGGACCGACATTACGCGTACGCTTACGCGAGACTGGTTCTACCGACGTGCTTTGCACACAGGTGGCTGGCGGGTGTCAGTTTCTCCAACTTTAGTTGAACCAAGTGTGGCTATGCCCGGTCCTTGCGAAGGTTAAAACAGCACCAACTTGACAAACTATCGTTGTGGTTTTGATGCGTAGGTAAGAACGGTTCTTATTAAGCCCGTAGCAGCCACATAAAACTAGCAACAACAAAGTAGAGGACGTCTAACTTGTTTTTGCAGGGCATGTTGTGATGTGATATGGTCAAGACATGATGCTAAATTTTATTGTATGAGATGATCATGTTTTGTAACCGAGTTATCGGCAACTGGCAGGAGCCATATGGTTGTCGCTTTATTGTATGCAAAGTAATCGCCCTGTAATGCTTTACTTTATCACTAAGCGGTAGCGATGGTTGTAGAAGCATAAGATTGGTGAGACGACAACGATGCTACGATGGAGATCAAGGTGTCGCGCCGGTGACGATGGTGATCATGACGGTGCTTCGACGATGGAGATCACAAGCACAAGATGATGATGGCCATATCATGTCACTTATATTGATTGCATGTGCTATTTATCTTTTATGCATCTTATCTTGCTTTGATTGACGGTAGCATTTTAAGATGATCTCTCGCTAATTATCAAGAAGTGTTCTCCCTGAGTATGCACCGTTGCGAAAGTTCTTCGTGCTGAGACACCACGTGATGATCGGGTGTGATAGGCTCTACGTTCAAATACAACAGGTGCAAAACAGTTGCACACGCGGAATACTCAGGTTGAACTTGACGAGCCAAGCAAATACGGATATGGCCTCGGAACACGGAGACCGAAAGGTCGAGCGTGAATCATATAGTAGATATGATCAACATAGTGATGTTCACCAATGAAGCTACTCCATCTCACGTGATGATCAGACATGGTTTAGTTGATTTGGATCACGTGATCACTTAGAGGATTAGAGGGATGTCTATCTAAGTGGGAGTTCTTTAGTAATATGATTAATTGAACTTAAATTTATCATGAACTTAGTACCTGATAGTACCTTGCTTGTTTATGTTTGATTGTAGATAGATGGCCCGTGATGTTGTTCCGTTGAATTTTAATGCGTTCCTTGAGAAAGCAAAGTTGAAAGATGATGGTAGCAATTACACGAACTGGGTCCGTAACTTGAGGATTATCCTCATTGCTGCACAGAAGAATTATGTCCTAGAAGCACCGCTGGGTGCCAGGCCTGCTGCTGGAGCAACACCAGATGTTATGAACGTCTGGCAGAGCAAAGCTGATGACTACTCGATGGTTCAGTGTGCCATGCTTTACGGCTTAGAATCGGGAATTCAACGATGTTTTGAACGTCATGGAGCATATGAGATGTTCCAGGAGTTGAAGTTAATATTTCAAGCAAATGCCCGGATTGAGAGATATGAAGTCTCCAATAAGTTCTATAGCTGCAAAATGGAGGAGAACAGTTCTGTCAGTGAGCATATACTCAAAATGTCTGGATATAATAATCACTTGATTCAATTGGGAGTTAATCTTCCAGATGATTGCGTCATTGACAGAATTCTCCAATCACTTCCACCTAGCTACAAGAGCTTCGTGATGAACTATAATATGCAAGGGATGAATAAGACAATTCCCGAGCTCTTCGCAATGCTGAAAGCTGCGGAGGTAGAAATCAAGAAGGAGCATCAAGTGTTGATGGTCAACAAGACCACTAGTTTCAAGAAAAAGGGCAAAGGGAAGAAGAAGGGGAACTTCAAAAAGAACAGCAAGCAAGTTGCTGCTCCAGAGAAGAAACCCAAATCTGGACCTAAGCCTAAAACTGAGTGCTTCTACTGCAAGCAGACTGGTCACTGGAAGCGGAACTGCCCCAAGTATTTGGCGGATAAGAAGGATGACAAGGTGAACAAAGGTATATATGATATACATGTTATTGATGTGTACCTTACTAATGCTCGTAGTAGCACCTGGGTATTTGATACTGGTTCTATTGCTAATATTTGCAACTCGAAACAGGGACTACGGATTAAGCGAAGATTGGCTAAGGACGAGGTGATGATGCTTGTGGGAAATGGTTCCAAAGTCGATGTGATCGCGGTCGGCACGCTACCTCTACATCTACCTTCGGGATTAGTATTAGAACTAAATAATTGTTATTTGGTGCCAGCGTTGAGCATGAACATTATATCTGGATCTTGTTTGATGCGAGATGGTTATTCATTTAAATCGGAGAATAATGGTTGTTCTATTTATATGAGTAATATCTTTTATGGTCATGCACCCTTGAAGAGTGGTCTATTCTTATTAAATCTCGATAGTAGTGACACACATATTCATAATGTTGAAGCCAAAAGATGCAGAGTTGATAATGATAGTGCAACTTATTTGTGGCACTGCCGTTTAGGTCATATCGGTGTAAAGCGCATGAAGAAACTCCATACTGATGGACTTTTGGAACCACTTGATTATGAATCACTTGGTACTTGTGAATCGTGCCTTATGGCAAGATGACCAAAACACCGTTCTCCGGTACTATGGAGAGAGCAACAGATTTGTTGGAAATCATACATACAGATGTATGTGGTCCGATGAATGTTGAGGCTCGTGGCGGATATCGTTATTTTCTCACCTTCACAGATGACTTAAGCAAATATGGGTATATCTACTTAGTGAAACATAAGTCTGAAACATTTGAAAAGTTCAAAGAATTTCAGAGTGAAGTTGAAAATCATCGTAACAAGAAAATAAAATTCCTATGATCTGATCGTGGAGGAGAATATTTGAGTTACGAGTTTGGTGTACATTTGAAACAATGTGGAATAGTTTCGCAACTCACGCCACCCGGAACACCACAGCGTAATGGTGTGTCCGAACGTCGTAATCGTACTTTACTAGATATGTGCGATCTATGATGTCTCTTACTGATTTACCGCTATCATTTTGGGGTCATGCTTTAGAGACGGCCGCATTCACGTTAAATAGGGCACCATCAAAATCCGTTGAGACGACGCCTTATGAACTGTGGTTTGGCAAGAAACCAAAGTTGTCGTTTCTGAAAGTTTGGGGCTGCGATGCTTATGCAAAAAAGCTTCAACCTGATAAGCTCGAGCCCAAATCGGAGAAATGTGTCTTCATAGGATATCCAAAGGAAACTATTGGATACACCTTCTATCACAGATCCGAAGGCAAGACTTTTGTTGCTAAATTCGGAAACTTTCTAGAGAAGGAGTTTCTCTCGAAAGAAGTGAGTGGGAGGAAAGTAGAACTTGATGAGGTAACTGTACCTGATCCCTTATTGGAAAGTAGTACATTACAGAAACCGGTTTTTGTGACACCTACACCAATTAGTGAGGAAGCTAATGATGATGATCATGAAACTTCAGAACAAGATACTACTGAACCTCGTAGATCAACCAGAGTAAGATCCGCACCAGAGTGGTACGGTAATCCTGTTCTGGAAGTCATGCTACTAGATCATGATGAACCTACGAACTATGGAGAAGTGATGGTGAGCCCATATTCCACAAAATGGCTTGAAGCCATGAAATTTGAGATGGGATCCATGTATGAGAACAAAGTGTGGACTTTGGTTAACTTGCCCAAAGATCTGCAAGCAATTGAGAATAAATGGATCTTCAAGAAGAAGACTGACGCTGATGGTAATATTACTGTCTACAAAGCTCGACTTGTCGCAAAAGCTTTTCGACAAGTTCAAGGGATTGACTACGATGAGACCTTCTCACCCGTAGCGATGCTTAAGTCTGTTCGAATCATGTTAGCAATTGCCGCATTTTATGATTATGAAATTTGGCAGATGGATGTCAAAACTGCATTCCTGAATGGATTTCTGGAAGAAGAGTTGTATATGATGCAGCCAGAAGGTTTTGTCGATCCAAAGGGAGCTAACAAAGTGTGCAAGCTCCAGCGATCCATTTATGGACTGGTGCAAGCCTCTCGGAGTTGGAATAAACGCTTTGATAATGTGATCAAAGCATTGGTTTTGTACAGACTTTTGGAGAAGCCTGTATTTACAAGAAAGTGAGTGGGAGCTCTGTAGCATTTCTGATATTATATGTAGATGACATATTACTAATCGCAAATGATATAGAATTTCTGGATAGCATAAAGGGATACTTGAATAAGAGTTTTTCAATGAAAGACCTCGGTGAAGCTGCTTACATATTGGGCATTAAGATCTATAGAGATAGATCAAGACGGTTAATTGGACTTTCACAAAGCACATACCTTGACAAAGTTTTGAAGAAGTTCAAAATGGATCAAGCAAAGAAAGGATTCTTGCCTGTGTTACAAGGTGTGAAATTGAGTAAGACTCAATGCCCGACCACTGCAGAAGATAGAGAGAAAATGAAAGATGTTCCGTATGCTTCAGCCATAGGCTCTATCATGTATGCAATGCTGTGTACCAGACCTGATGTATGTCTTGCTATAAGTCTAGCAAGGAGGTACCAAAGTAATCCAGAAGTGGATCATTGGACAGCGGTCAAGAACATCCTGAAATACCTGAAAAGGACTAAGGATATGTTTCTCATATATGGAGGTGACAAAGAGCTCATCGTAAATGGTTACGTTGATGCAAGCTTTGACACTGATCCGGACGATTCTAAATCGCAAACCGGATACGTGTTTACATTAAACGGTGGAGCTGTCAGTTGGTGCAGTTCTAAACAAAGCGTTGTGGCGGGATCTACATGTGAAGCGGAGTACATAGCTGCTTCGGAAGCAGCAAACGAAGGAGTCTGGATGAAGGAGTTCATATCCGATCTAGGTGTCATACCTAGTGCATCGGGTCCAATGAAAATCTTTTGTGACAATACTGGTGCAATTGCCTTGGCAAAGGAATCCAGATTTCACAAGAGAACCAAGCACATTAAGAGACGCTTCAATTCCATCCGGGATCTAGTCCAGGTGGGAGACATAGAGATTTGCAAGATACATACGGATTTGAATGTAGCAGACCCGTTGACTAAGCCTCTTCCACGAGCAAAACATGATCAGCACCAAAGCTCCATGGGTGTTAGAATCATTACTGTGTAATCTAGATTATTGACTCTAGTGCAAGTGGGAGACTGAAGGAAATATGCCCTAGAGGCGATAATAAAGTTATTATTTATTTCCTTATATTATGATAAAAGTTTATTATTCATGCTAGAATTGTATTATCCGGAAACATAATACTTGTGTGAATACATAGACAAACTAAACGTCACTAGTGTGTCTCTACTTGACTAGCTCGTTAATCGAAGATGGTTATGTTTCCTAACCATAGACATGTGTTGTCATTTGATTAACGGGATCACATCGTTAGGAGAATGATGTGATTGATATGACCAATTCCATTAGCTTAGCACCCGATCGTTTAGTATGTTGCTATTGCTTTCTTCATGACTTATACATGTTCCTATGACTATGAGATTATGCAACTCCCGTTTTCCGGAGGAACACTTTGTGTGCTACCAAACGTCACAACGTAACTGGGTGATTATAAAGGAGCTCTACAGGTGTCTCCAAAGGTACATGTTGGGTTGGCGTATTTCGAGATTAGGATTTGTCACTGCGATTGTCAGAGAGGTATCTCTGGGCCCTCTCGGTAATGCACATCACATAAGCCTTGCAAGCATTGCAACTAATGAGTTAGTTGCGAGATGATGTATTATGAAATGAGTAAAGAGACTTGCCGATAACGAGATTAAACTAGGTATTGAGATACCGACGATCGAATCTCGGACAAGTAACATACCGATGACAAAGGGAACAAAGTATGTTGTTATGCGGTCTGACCGATAAAGATCTTCGTAGAATATGTGGAAGCCAATATGAGCATCCAGGTTCCGCTATTGGTTATTGACCGGAGACATGTCTCGGTCATGTCTACATTGTTCTCGAACCCGTAGGGTCCGCACGCTTAACGTTACGATGACAGTTTCATTATGAGTTTATATATTTTGATGTACCGAAGTTTGTTCGGAGTCCCGGATGTGATCACGGACATGACGAGGAGTCTCGAAATAGTCGACACATAAAGATTGATATATTGGACGGCTATATTCGGACACCGGAAGAGTTCCGGGTGATTTCGGAGAAAACCGGAGTGCCGGAGGGTTACCGGAACCCCCCCCCCCCCCGGGAGAAGTAATGGGCCTTATGGGCCCTAGTGGAGAGAGAGAGAGGGGCGGCCAGGGTGGGCCGCGCGCCCCCTCCCCCTCTGGTCCGAATTGGACTAGGAGAGGGGGGCGGCGCCCCCCTTTCCTTCTTCCTCTCCCCCTTCATTTCCCCCTCCTAGTAGGAGTAGGAAAGAGGGGAGTCCTACTCCTACTAGGAGGAGGACTCCTCCTCCTTG
>NC_041386.1:639342743-639350480 GCF_002162155.2 Triticum dicoccoides
TATATACGGGGGCAGGGGGCACCTCTAGACACACAAGTTGATCCTCGTGATCGTTTTCTTAGCCGTGTGTGGTGCCCCCCTCCACCATACTCCTCAATAATATTGTAGTGGTGCTTAGGCGAAGCCCTGCGACGGTAGAACATCAAGATCGTCACCACACCGTCGTGCTGACGGAACTCTTCCCCGACAATTTGCTGGATCGGAGTCCGGGGATCGTCATCGAGCTGAACGTGTGCTAAAACTCGGAGGTGTCGTAGTTTCGGTGCTTGATCGGTCGGGCCGTGAAGACGTACGACTACATCAACCGCGTTGTCATAACGCGTCCGCTGTCGGTCTACGAGGGTACGTAGACAACACTCTCCCCTCTCGTTGCTATGCATCACCATGATCTTGCGTGTGCGTAGGAAAATTTTGAAATTACTACGTTCCCCAACAGGAGGGGGGCGGCGCCCCCCTTTCCTTCCCCCTCTCTCCTCCTTCCCTCTCTCCTACTCCTACTCTTGGAAGGGTTGGAGTCCTACTCCCGGTGGGAATAGGACTCCTCTTGGGGGGCGCCTAGGAGGGCCGGCCTCTCCCCCTCCTCCACTCCTTTATATACGGGGAGGGGGGCACCCCATAGACACACAAGTTGATCATTGATCTTTTAGCAGTGTGCGGTGCCCCCTCCACCATAATCCACCTCGGTTATATTGTAGCGGTTCTTAGACGAAGCCCTACGTCGGTAGCTTCATCAACACCGTCATCACGCTGTCGTGCTGATGGAACTCTCCCTCGAAGCTCTACTGGATTGTGAGTTCGTGGGACGTCACCAAGCTGAACGTGTGCAGATCGCGTAGGTGTCGTACATTCGGTACTAGGATCGGTCGATCGTGAAGATGTATGACTACATCAACCACGTTGTCATAACCCTTCCTCTTACGGTCTACGAGGGTACGTGGACGACACTCTACCCTCCCGTTTCTATGCATCACCATGATCTTGCGTGTGTGTAGGAAAATTTTGAAATTACTGCGTTCCCCAACAGTTTGCCTTTGACTTGCTAAGGCAGTGGGAGGACATGAGTAAAAACATTGCAAACATTCAACTAAACCAAGGGGATGACCGGGTGGCCTAGGGCTTTACTAGCAATGGTAAATTTTCCACAACATCCATGTAAAAGTGGCTGGAAAATCCTCTCAGTGGGTGCCACTATAGATGGATTTGGAAAGAAAAAAATTCCTCTTAAAATTAAAATCTTCCTGTGGCAGTTATCCCAGGGTGTTGTCTTTACTAGATAGGTCATGAAGGAGAGGAAGTGGCCTGGGAACCCTAATTGCTCTTTCTGTAATAACCTGGAGTCCTCCCAGCATCTGTTTTTTACCTGTCATGTGGTTAGAGTTGTATGGCACTGTGTTAGGGTGGTGCTGGGTATTGATAGCTGCCCGAGCAATTACTGGCAATATTTTTCCTGGTGCCACACTTTCCTCCCTGCTGGAGTAAAGTATCATATTGCAGGCCTTGCCACTGCTTGTTGGGCCATCTGGCTGGCTCGTAATCGAGCTACTTTTGTAAATAAACAAATTAAGACACCTTTCGAGATTGTTTTCTCCATGTGTTCCTTTCTGTTATATTGGGCAGGTCTTCAACAAGAAGGTGGGGCCAAGGAGTTGCGCAATGGTGCAGAGATGATCAAATCGAGTACGATGCACCTGATGAAGATGTGCAATGCTGCGAGGCGGCCGATAGAGGGAGAATAGATGGGCTGCCTAAGGGTGTTGTCTTCAGCTGGGTTCCCTGGTCGCCCTCTCTTAGATTTTGCTATGCTTGCGGATAGACTTGCGGTGGTATCATGCCCTTGCTGGCTTTTGGTGTAATAGGTTGTAGTTATTCTGAGATTGTTAAATTTGGTGTTGTCCAGGTTTTCGCCCCATGGCATTCGTTTCAACGGCGGGCGAATGCAGTGGGTTTCCTGGCAGTGCCCGAACTTGCTTTCCCTCTTTCGCCCTCCCACTGATGATGTTTCTGGAACTGTTGTATTTCCGTTCATTTGCAATGGAAAGGGGTTATAGCCCGGTTCGAAAAAATGAGAGTCCAGCTCCGGCCCAAGGAGACGATAAAATGGATTGTTCTTTCTTGTCTACTCAATACTTGTTGTGGCACCCCTAAAAAACTTGTTCTAGCAGTTGAGCTTGTGCAATCTGTCGTAAATAAAGCTATGATTCAAAACCAGATTCTGGTCCCTCTAGCTTTCGGTTCATGCCTTGACTTCCTTGTGATTCAATATGTGAAAGACACGATTATTGTGATGCCTGGTACCTGCGTGTGAACAACAAGTTGTTGTTTTATTATTTTTTGCGAAAAGTGTGAATAACAAGAGAGTCTCCTAAAAAATATTCGCATTGATTATCTTTTTCCACCAGGCTATAAGTCAACTTTCAAAAATCTTTCTTGTTGCACATCATTGTCTCTCCAGAAAGAGTTCAAGCCCAAAACCCTAATGCACATTTTCTTATGACAATCGGGAGGGACATGGCGCCCAATAAGTGGAGGGGTATCTCCATCTGCGATGAAGTGAGTATCTTAAAACAGACAATTCAATCGTCATTCGAAGTGGACATTATCATTCTAGCCTGATGCATGGAATATCTAAGGCTTCATAGAATGAAGAAGAACTACCAACCGTAATCCAATTGGTTACAAACTACTCCTCAATAGTTTTATATATAGGTGTTTGCGCAAAAAGAGTGGAATTGCACAAAATAATACAAGTGCAACCAGTACAAAGCTTCAAATAAAAAATAAATACTGAAGATAAATAAGAAAAATATGAAGTGATTGAAACATGACCACCAAGTGATGAATAGAACTTAAAAAAAATCCATGAGCCTGCTTTCTACCAAGTTCGCTAAAACATGGAAATAATACACAGTTGGTCCTCCAACTATACAAGGGGTGTGGGTTTGTCCCCCAAGTTCAAAACTAGGCAAACTATATTTTGACAAAACTAGACAAATCTAACCTCGGGTCAGTATTTGCATTGATGTGGTGCGATTCCTAACCCGAGTTAGGACATGGCACTCCATGTCACATAGTTATTTGGACCAATTGTACAATATTAAAATATTTTTCATGAGAAATGTAGTATTAAAAGTTGAGGATCAATCTTGATTGGTGTTGAAATTAGGTACTAAACTAAATTTAGCCAACACGATGCGCTAACAATTGTCTTCTACACATTGGTGGACCCCTGAAACTCATCACTTCATGCCAGTGGATCCAACAATCCACTGTGATGAGGAGGGCCCGGTTGTCGAACCACATTCTTAATAAAATTACGAAAATGCTAAACCTACGAACGGGCTACGTAACTGCTATGAAAACTTCCAACTAATCTAAGTTGGGGTGGGCCTCACCCTCTCCTCTAATCGAACCAAATACTCCCATGTCAGGTTAGTTCATAAACTTACGTAAACCATTACGTGAATGTAGCATTGCTCATAAAATTACTTTCTTCATTTTTAAATATAAATCTTTTTAGAGATTCTACTACGAACTACATAAGAATGTATATAGACATGTTTTAGAATATATTCACTCATTTTATTTCATATATAATCCGTAGTGAAATATGGAAGAAGAATTATATTTAGGAAGCGGGGTAGTACAAGTGAACATGGCATGGTCTCGTCGAATCAATGACCAGTAACAGCAATACAAACTTGTTAAATTAAATGGTTGTTGACCGTCTCTAACGGTGGCTACTCGTGTCGTGGAATATATGGCACGTCCACTACAGTCGCAGGCATGCATGATAGGCCTATTTTTTTCCACTTATGCAAACGCACGTACTAACCGGAGCTTGCAATGACCCGGCCATGGCCATACATGCATGCGGGAGAGCCACTGGTGCCTACAGATTCAAGCAGACGACAGTGCATGGACAGACACAACCCCGCTCCCGCGCCGCGCGCATGGATTTACACGTATGGGGTACATATCGCTACCGGCTTATAGTTACTGATCCAGTCAGTTCGTGTCTCGATCCATCTCTTGGCAACGCTGCGGTAAACCATGGCCGCCGCTTCGCCTGCCACGCTCGTCTTCCTCCTCTCCCTCATCTGCGCCCCCTCCCGGTTCCTCACCGGCGCCCTGCCACCTCCACCGCTGGCGCCGCCCAAGCCTGTGATGCTAGCCCCAACGACACCGCCCAAGCCCGTGATGCCAGCCCCCACGACGCCGCCCAAGCCTGTGATGCCAGCCCCCACGACGCCGCCCAAGCACGTGACTCCACCTCCGGTGAAGGCGCCCAAGCCCGTGACTCCACCTCCGGCGACGCCGCCGAAGCCCCTGCCGCCACCTCCGGCGACGCCGACCAAGCCAGTGCTTCCGCCCCCGGTGACGGCGCCGAAGCCCGTGATGCCACCCATCGCGATGCCGCCAACGACCGCGCTGGCGCCCGCGCCGTGGGACGAACCAAGCTACGGGTCCAACCCGATTCCGGAGGAGATCAAGACCGTGTGCAGGCGGACGCCGTTCCCGCAGCTGTGCGGGCGCGCGCTGGGCTTCGTGGTGGACCCGCAGAGGGTGAACGACACGCGGTGGCTGGCGGAGACGTCGCTGCGCATCGCCATCGAGGCCGGCACGGGGCTGGCCGCCTTCGGGTGGGTCAACCTGGGGGGCGCCCCGAGCGGCACCAGGCTGCGGATGTGCGTGCGCGACTGCACCGTGCGCGTGGACGCCGCGGTCAAGAACCTGACGGCGTCGCAGGCGGCGCTGAGGCGGGGCGACCTCAGGGTGGCGGTGCAGACGCTGGGCGACGCGGCCAAGGGGTGCGGCATCTGCTGGGGCAGCTGCGCGAGCTTCACCGGGGAGGTCATGCAGGTCATGATCAAGCGCGCGCGCCAGTTCGAGAAGCTCGTCATGGTCGCCGGCTCCGTTATCCTCATCATTATCAAGTGATTTTCTCTGTTAAATTTGCTAGCAGTAGTTTAGTGCGATGAATAAAATGTTGTATGGTAGATTCTTTTTCTGATGAGCAGATCAAAGCCAATAAATTTCAACACGCTGATAAAAAAATAAGATTATTAACATACACAGGACATATTTTTATAGAAGAAGCCCATCCTGATGAGATTAAGGAAATTGACTTCCGACGGAAGTCGAACCCCGGTTTGTAAGGATGCGCCACTGCACCCTTGCCACTAGGCTACTGCCTAGTCCTCCATCACGTTGATAGAATTGTCACGACTGATGACCTAAGTGCCTTTTTTAAAAAACAAGGTACAAACACATCACATTTATCCATACGCAACAAACTCATCCTATGAAAAAATCATCCTATAAACACACACGCACATCCTACTCATTTTTTCAATAAGGGGCACTTTATTACTAAAAAGGATTCAGCATTACCCCAGGCTCTGCATAACTGAGATGCACACAACCATAACCAAATTCAAATTCCAAAGAAACCAAAAAAAGCAGAATACAAGAAATCATGGAGACTGTGAAACGCCTAAGGACCGATCCAAAGAACATGTTGTCTTCAAGGTCGAATAAAAGTATTTCTCACCGTGGTCTCCAAGCGTGTACATATGAGTCTACTCATATGAACACTTGTAAGAGACTAAGCTGACAAATCTTATGATGGCTTAAAGAGGGTGTAATGGGGTGAGGTGGCGTATTCACATTACTCCCTTCAAAATTTAGCTATGAACAACATAATTTCATCTATTCCCGTAAACACGGTTCATTAAAAAAAGTATGTTTCTGGTTCCTCGAGTTTACGGAAAGTCTACATCTAATACTTCAACTTATTTTTAGTGACATTTCATTACCCAAATATCAAAATTAGATAAGTTACGTCCAAAACCATATTAGAGAGGAAAACCATCCATGAGTTAGCGGTTTTCGGGTACTCCATATTGCCACGTCAAATGGATTTTTTCCACCTGTTATTTCTCTCATTTGCGCAAGATCACCTCTCCGCGGGAATAGGACTTTGGTTTTACCTCCACCTAAGTGTGTTGAACCTGTATAATCCTTGTGTCATCCACTTACATCTCGTTGGATCAAGCCTCGTTTCCCTACCTCTCTCACTATCAGATTTTTTCCCACGACATTGACAGCCTTCACAGCTAGCGAACCGCCTTCAACTGGGTTTTGTAGAAGTGCATCCACCGTCTCTTGGGTTGATGTATCAACCGAAACCGCACCAACATAGTTGTTCAACATGCACACCTCTGCCATTGAAGTAGAACTATACGAGCTCTTGTACCCATCAGACTTGGAGTCCAGTGCAGGTAGGAAGGAGAGGAACCAACCATACCGATAAGGATGGCAATGGGTCGGGTTTGGATCGGGTTGAACATTATCAAATCCATACCCATATCCATGAAAACAGTCTTTGTCCGCCCATGAAAAAATCCATGGGTGAAAAATTGTGTCAATGTCCAAACCGATTGGATATCCATTGGGTCCTCTCGAGACATATAAATAAGACATAACACATTATTAACATAAGCTCTTCCATTCTTCACCTCGTGGCAGGCTAGGCCTCACTTATGATAAACATCAACTTATGGTAAATCAACGTTCACTAACAACCTAAGATCATTTAGTATTTTTGTAATAGATGAGAATGACGAGTTATTTAACAAGGAGATAAAAAATAAGGAGTGATGTAGTATGTTACGGAGGGGAGTGTCAACTAATAAAAGTTATGATGGGGATTGTGCAATTTCTTTTGCATGTTTTAGATTAAAAAAGTATCAAATTATAGAGGGACATGTGACTATGAGGTAGGGATAGCAGATTTTTGCCCATTAAGTCATACCATCCTGACGAGTTTGGGTATACCCACGGGTACGAGATTATATCCATGCCCTACCCACGAGTAATCGGGTCGGGCTTGGGCGCCGCCCATGAACACAAAAGCATATCCAAATCCTATCCATTCGGGTCGGATATTCATGGGTATCCATGTCCATGGATAAAATTGCCATCCTTACATACCGACAAGCTCATGAGCAACATTGTCGACGTGCATTGCTTCTAGGGATTGCCTTAGGTTAGGCCCCATCAGTTGGAGCAGAGCCGAGAGCAGGAGGGACATGGTGCCAAAGCGGCTAGCAACGAGGTACATGCTCTTGGCGACGATCGCCATGCCCCCGCGACACTCACCATGCAATGCCAAGTCGCCGATGAAGTGCAGCATGCCAAAACGCATGAGCTGCTTGACCTGAGCCCGTCGTTCATTCCCGAAGATGTTCCTGCTTGGATCGCTACTCCAGCGCGCACTCGCCTAATGGTGGGCGCCAATTGTCGCTGTGATTTTATAGTGATACTAATGATTTGGGGATTTTGTGAAGGCAAGGAGCATGTGGATGATCTAGGGCGATATTTCACATAGTGTAACACCCGGATTCGGGCCTCATGTGCTAGGGGTAATATCCTACTCATGTTGGTGTTTTTCTCTTGTGGGAACATGATGGTTACAACGTGGATATCTAGGGATCTCGTTAATCTTCTATCTATCTTGTGTATCTTGTGCGCTTGTCTTCACTTGTTTAGAATCTACAATTATCTCACCTTATATATGGGTGACGATACGTGGACTACAACGTCCGCTTGACAATGTAATAATAACGATGCAGTAACTGTGATTGTTACCATTTGTCTTGATCATGTCATGATATAACTAATTCACTTGGATGAACGTTCTGGCGCACGTCAGCCGAGTGGTCTTCGTGCTATCGG